>NC_081759.1:17957957-18262123 GCF_963082965.1 Carassius carassius | reverse complement strand
CATATATTTTAGATTCATTGCACACCAACTGAAATATTTCAGGTCTTTTATTGTTTTAATACTGATGATTTTGGCATACAGCTCATGAAAACCCCAAATTCCTATCTCAAAAAATTACTGATATCTACGTAATGTGAAGTTTGATTGGTTCTTGAGAGTGAAGGGGGAAAGGAGAGAAGAAAAGAGGAAGCGAATGGAATAGGTGTGTGTCGAAGCGCACCGTTGTATGTGTGAGAGAATCGCGATTAATCCGAATAGGATTGGTTGATTTTATTTCTTTGAGCAACCAAAAGTATTGAAATAGTTTATTTAGCAGTATTTGTTTTGTTTTCACAAGGTTCGCTGGCTGTAAGCTGAAAGCTGAGTTAACTTTTTGTTTGTCAGTACACTTGTGTGAGTTCCAGACGAGTTAGTGCTTACTACAAACGAAATAGTGACTGAGTAGCTGAATACTAAAGTGAACTTTTAATATCAACGTGAATAATGGTGATAAGGAGAAGCTTAGTGACTGGACATCCAGGTAGCGCCCTAAATTACCGAGAGATTCAGGGTTCCCCTGGCAACGAGGGATCGCGAGGATCACCAGGACGTGCATATCAGTGAGAACCGAGGGATTAAAGTTTCCTAACAATTCATATTTGTTTTAATAAACATTGTAATCGTTTTACTTGAATTGAGAGCTCAAGTACGTCATTGCTGAGAGGGAAGAGGGTGCTACATAAAATGGTGGCCCGTACGGGGACTTTCTTTTTTTTCTAACACCCTAGTTTAATAGTTAAACCATAAACACCCTTAACTTAGTTCTGTTCTAATCCTGCATGCAGTGATGGATTCGAGTGAAAACCCTGAGCTCCGAGCAGAACTTATTTCATGGTGCAAAGAGGCTGTGGTGGATGAAACGCATGCCATTTTGCTGGTAGGGGTTTCTGCTGAAGCTGATGTGGCCTATATTGAGGATGTAGCTCAGACTGTGAAAGCTTGGGGAAGGGTACGTGTAAGAGCTACCAAAACAGGTGTTAGCTCTAATACTTTAAAAGTATTATGTGAGTGTAGGGAAGCTGTGAACCCTTTGACTGCTCCACCAGTATTGCTGCCTGTTGAGGGGGAAGATCCCTGGAGGCTGGTAATAGTTCAGGAGTGTGATCCCTCTCCTGCAAAGTTTACTGAAAAGCTGGCAATGTTTCTCGCTAAAGAAGGGAAGTCCATGCAGGATTTGCAATCCTTAGTTTCTCCTTCCAGTCACAGTGCTGGTTCTCCTGAGTCAATCATCCAGGCTGTGGGGGATCTGTTGGACAAAAAGGGCAGACAAACCACTGACAGTAGTGCATATAGATGGTTATGTACTTTTTCTGGTTCTGTTCCTACATGGACGGGAGAAGAAAATATGGAGAACTGGATGGACCAAGCTCACATGGTGATCACAGAATGCGAGTGCTCTGAGAAAGAGAAAAGAAGAAGAATTGTGGAGAGCTTAAAGGGGCCTGCTCTTGATATTGTGAAAGCTGTGAGACTTTCTAGTCCTGATGCTGATGCTCTACAGTATCTAGAAGCTTTAGAAAGTACTTTCGGAACCTCTGAATCAGGCAAAGATTTGTATTTTGCTTTCCGTCTTCTCCGCCAGTGTCCTGGGGAAGCAATGTCTGATTTCCTCTGCAGAGTAGAGATTTCATTAACTAAAGTGGTAAAAAGAGGTGGACTGTCCCCACAGATGGTGGATAGAGTGAGAGTAGAGCAATTGATTAGAGGAGCAGTAGAGTCAGATCTGATGCTTCTACAGTTAAGGCTGCGAGAGAGAAAAATGCAACCACCTACCTTCTTAGCTCTGTTAAATGAGATCCGAGAAGCAGTAGAGAGTGAAGCCGCCAGACAGAAAATCAGAACTGCTGTAAAGACAGTACAGAGTCAGGAACAAAACTCAGCTTTGCAGTTGTAAGTGAGTTAAGAGCAGAGATCCAGGCCTTGAAAACCAGATTAAGTGATGAATCTCCAAAAATTTCAAATGCTCACAGGATGCTGGAGTCAAAATCTAAGCCCACTAAGAAAAGTGTAGAGACACCACCAGATGAAGTCGAAGCCCTGAAACAACAAATACAACAGCTGCAGCAGAAGTTAGGAGTAATGGAGGTAGGCTATGGTTTGCCAGTAACCCATGCTCAGCAACAGCAATCAACACCTGTTTCTGCTCAGTCAAGGACCAGATCTTCCACTGATAGGGAGGATTTCTTCTGTTACCGGTGTGGCGAAGATGGGCACATTGCCACAAAATGTAAAGCTCCTGAGAATCTTTCATTGGTTATTCAGAAACTGGTCCGTTCGCTAAGAAAGTCTCAGGAGCAAACTGCCTTCCAAAAGGGCTGGTGGGTCCTTCATCCACTGTTTCAGTGAAGATAAATGGACATCCGTGCAAAGCGCTGCTAGACATTGGGTCTCAGGTAACAATTGTTTTTGACTCCTGGTATTCCAAATACCTATCTGAGGTGCCTTTACAGCCTCTTCATGGACTTTCAATTTGGGGATTGAGCTCCTCAAGCTATCCGTACAAGGGGTACATAGTGATTGATGTCTCATTTCCTGTTCCTTTTACTGGAGTGGAAGAACCTATCTCCATTCTAGCATTGGTTTGTCCTGAGCCCCAAGGTTTTCAGCAAGTCCCTGTGATAATTGGGACAAATTCCAGTTTTTTTGGAAGACAAGCTGCATTGAGTGTAAACACTAATACTCCTCATGTGTTGCATGCACTACGAATCCAGTCCAACTACCCTGATGTTTGCTTAACCAAAGAGCCAGGTGCTCACATGTTTCCAACTGATACTGTCACAGAGACTTGCAGAGAGAGAAGCAAATCAAAGAAGATTGACCCAGATTTGTTTAATTTTGGCACGTGTGTCATTCCTGTTGAATGGGATAAAAGGTTACGGCAAACGCTGTCTGGAAGGATCAATGTGTTCTCCCTTGAGGAGTGGGATGTTGGATTGGCAAAGGGTGTGAAACATCACATTCAATTAAATGACCCCAGACCATTCAGAGAGAAATCCCGTCGTATAACTCCTGCCAACATTGATGATGTGCATCGACACATAAAGGACCTACTGGCATCGGGCATAATAAAAGAGTCTCGAAGTCCTTACGCATCACCCATTGTGATTGCTAGAAAGAAAAATTGAAGTGTGAGGATGTGCATTGACTATCGCACACTCAACCGTTGAACTATTCCTAACCAGTACACAACCCCGAGAATAGATGATGTGTTGGATTGCTTGTCTGGTAGCAGATGGTTTACAGTATTAGACTTGCGAAGTGGTTACTATCAGGTCGAGATGGCAGAGGAGAGCAAGGAAAAAACTGCATTCATATGCCCATTGGGATTTTATCAGTTTGAGCGCATGCCACAAGGAGTTATTGGAGTTACTGGAGTTCCTGCTACGTTCCAGCGGCTCATGGAAAAGGTAGTAGGAGACATGCATTTACTGCAGGTTATTGTTTATCTGGATGATTTGTTTGTGTTTGGTCGTACTCTGGAAGAACATGAAGAGAGACTCTTCAAAGTGCTTAACTTTCTCTTGGCAGAATTGGCATTTATCGATGGACACTTTTAGCCCAAACTCCTCAAGATGGTTAAGTATGTTGGACATATTGTTTCTGCTTCTGGAATTGCCCCAGGCCCAGAGAAGGTGGATGTAGTCACTCGCTGGAAAATGCCGACTGATCTCAAGTCCTTGCGGTCTTTCCTAGGATTTTGCGGGTTTTACCGGCGCTTTATTAAGGATTATTCCGCAATTGTGAGACCACTGACAGACCTCACCAAAGGTTATCCACCAGTGAAAGGGAAAGGAGACACTGCTTCAACAGGGAAGTATTTCAAGGAAATGGAACCCTTTGGTGAATGCTGGAATCAAGCATGTACAGAGGCCTTCAGGAAGATTGCTCACTGCCTTACTAATGCCCCGGTCTTGGCTTTTGCGGATTCCACTAAGCCACTATGTGCTTCATGTTGACGCCAGTTCCAATGGTTTAGGTGCAGTCCGGAATCAAGAATACTCAGAGGGGTTGCGTCCCCTGGCTTATGCAAGCCAAAAGTTGAGTTCTACCGAGCAGCATTATCCCACACACCAACTTGAGTTCCTGGCTCTCAAGTGGGCAGTAGTTGATAAGTTCCATGACTTCTTGTATGGCGTCAGGTTTGTTGTGAGAACTGATAATAATCTACTCACATCTTGACCAGTGCCAAGTTGAATGCCACTGGACATCGATGGCTTGCCGCATTAGCCACTTATGGTTTTAGCTTACAGAACAAGCCAGGAAAACAAAATGTGGATGCAGATGTACTTTCTCGATATCCTTCCAGCATGGAGTCTGAAGAGTAAGAAGAAATACCACAAACAGCAGTGAAGGCTGTATGTCAACTAACCAGCTCTTCTTTAGGTGGTGAGTCTCCTTCAAGGTTGATAGACCAACTCTGTGTCTCTCCACAAAGTATTCCAACAATGTATGCTTGTCCTGCCCAGCTTGAAACTGGTCAAATGGAGTGGTGGACACACGAAGATCTGAGGTCAGCTCAGGACCAAGACACCATCATTGCTCCAGTAAAAAAGTGGCTTCAAACAAGGTGCTTACCATGCCCAAAAGCTCAAATCCAGCTGTGGCACTATTACAACGACAAAGCCAAAAATTAACCATCAGAGACAATCTTCTATATAGCGTAACCACTGATCAAGATGGAAAAGAAAGATGGCAAATGGTTTTACCTGAGAAGTTCCATCCTCAGGTAATGAAATCCTTGCATGATGATGCAGGTCACTTGGGGGTTGAGCGGACTTTTGAACTGCTAAGAGATAGGTTCTACTCGCCTAAAATATACCAGGACATTGTGCGTTATGTGAAGACTTTTGGAAAGTGTGTGGTCAGGAAAACTTTGCCACAGAGGTCATCCCCACTGAATCGCATCAGTAGCAGTGGGCCTTTAGATCCTGTATGTATGGATTTCCTCTCCATAGAACCTAATTCAAAAGGGATTGCAAATGTACTGATCATAACAGATCATTTTACACGTTATGCTCAAGCCTTCCCTACAAAGGATCAAAGAGCTGTGACCGTGGCCAAGGTTCTGTGCGAGAAATTTTTTTTCCACTATGGATTGCCTGCACGAATACATTCGGATCAAGGCCGAGACTTTGAGAGCCGTCTCATTAAAGAGCTTCTGGGGATGTTGGGGATCCGAAAATCTCGTACCTCACCTTACCATCCGCAGGGTGAACCTCAACCTGAGCGATTCAATCGCACCCTTCTTTCAATGTTGGGTACCCTTGATCCTGCAAAGAAAGCAAAATGGAGCCAATATATTAGCCAGCTGGTACATGCTTATAATTGTACCAAGAACGAAGCGACTGGTTACTCGCCGTATTATCTATTGTTTGGATGGGAGGCTCGCCTACCTGTGGATCTTTGTTTTGGCACTTCACCTAATGGAGATAATGAAGTTCCATATCAGCAGTATGTGGAAAGAATGAGACATGAACTTCAAGAAGCTTACCAATTAGCAGAGGAGGCTTCTTTGAAAAACATCAAAGGAATAAACAACATTATGACAAGAGAGTGAAACCTCAAATGTTGGAAAAAGGAGATCGTGTTTTCATTCGAAACCAGGCTCAAACAGGAAAGCATAAATTGGAGGACAGGTGGAATTCTGTTCCTTACATAGTAGTGGAGAGGTTAAGACACTTACCTGTATATAAGCTAAGACCGGAGACAGGAACTGGACGATTGAGGACTCTCCACATCTGAGAACATCTGTTGCCAATTCGAGACAGTGTGGGAATTCCTGCTCTGAGTGGTGGAGAAGACATAAGACCTCCAGTAACTAGGGCACAAAGTGTGAAGAAAAAACAATTAAGAGAAAAAGTAGCTACTACGAATGAACCCAACAGAGTGGAAACGTCTTCTGAGAGCGAGGATGATATTTGCTACCATGTACCAGACCGAAGTGGAATGCGGACCAAGCCACTGCACACATTATTGCCTGAACTTGTTGGTGAGGAAGTTGTGCACAGTGCTGATGGAAGTAGAACTTTAAAAGACAATGTGTCTGAGGAAAGTCTGGAAGAGAATATGAGAGAGAATTCCTATTCAAACCCTGAAATTGAGGTGGAGGAGTTACCAAAAGAGAAAGTTCAAGTCAGCAACCTTCCAACAGTGGAGGGAGCATCTACGGATAGACGTTCAAGGAGAACCATGAAACCGGTCATAAAGCTAAGCTATGATAATCTCAGCAAGCCTTCATACAGACCTTTAGCTATTGTATACAAGGGTATGGTCATACATCTTGGGAACTCTCGGGAGAAGAAAAACGTTTGTGGTACCTTCTGGTGTTATCCACTGGCCCAGTGTGCTAAGTGTAACAAAGTAAACTCTAATTCAGCTTTAATGGCCACAATACAGACTTGAGTTTGACTTTCCCTGTAATCTCA
Organism: Carassius carassius; assembly: GCF_963082965.1. Classification (NCBI taxonomy): domain Eukaryota; kingdom Metazoa; phylum Chordata; class Actinopteri; order Cypriniformes; family Cyprinidae; genus Carassius; species Carassius carassius. Next base: position 18,255,659 of record NC_081759.1, on the reverse strand, counting down.
TGGGGACATGATAATTTTAGGGGGGGGGGGTGTGACCCAGGTATATTCCCCTCAAAGTTAAATAAAAAGATTTTAGGAACTTTAATAATAATGTTTCTTGGGTACTGAATTCATAGTTCTTTAGAATGTGTATATGGGCATCTACCCCTTTAAGAGCACCGTTTGTGTTATAGTTTGGTTGTAATGTACATGTGTAAAACGTGGGTTTTACTAACAAGTTAGTGTTTGTCCGTTATTCATTGGTGAATAATTGGATAAGCCCGCCTGATATCTACATAATGTGAAGTTTGATTGGTTCTTGAGAGTGGAGGGGGATAGGAGAGAAGAAGAGAGGAAGCAAATGGAATAGGTGTGTGTCGAAGCGCGCCGTTGTATGTGTGAGAGAATCACGATTAATCCGAATAGGATTGGTTGATTTTATTTCTTTGAGCAACCAAAAGTATTGAAATAGTTTATTTAGCAGTATTTGTTTTGTTTTCACAAGGTTCGCTGGCTGTAAGCTGAAAGCTGAGTTAACTTTCTGTTTGTCAGTACACTTGTGTGAGTTCCAGACGAGTTAGTGCTTACTACAAACGAAATAGTGACTGAGTAGCTGAATACTAAAGTGAACTTTTAATATCAACGTGAATAACGGTGATAAGGAGAAGCTTAGCGACTGGACATCCAGGTAGCGCCCTGAATTACCGAGAGATTCAGGGTTCCCCTGGCAATGAGGGATCGCGAGGATCACCAGGACGTGCATATCAGTGAGAACCGAGGGATTAAAGTTTCCTAACAAGGGAGGACTCTTCACTACGGTTAAGGTATCCCATTTAATATTTATTTGGCTCTTCGGAGTGAAGCGGCCAATTATCTTTTTGTTTTGCGGCCACAACGCACGCGAGCAACGGTTACAGGCCTGCAACGAGGGGTGAGCGTGATTCTATGTGTGTGTGTGTGGGGGCCCACGTGAGTTAATGTGTTTATCTGTCAAATTATAACTGCTGTTGTATTTCCTATGAGGGGTTTGATTTATTATTATTCCTTTTCTGTTAAAGGGAAGTTTCATATATTCTACATGTAAATAGATGGGCATTTAAAACCGTGTAAGAACCATATTGAGAGACATTTGATTTATTATTTGGTAAAAAGAGTCATACTCAACAGCCAACTCTATATTCCTCTGTAGATTGACATACAATTCTAAAAGTACATTTATCTGAGAATGTGTATCATTTAATATTCTAACTGCCCAATTGTGCTCATTTTAAAAGAGGCAGTTAATTGTAGTTTACCGTTTTCATTTAAATTCATACAACCTGAATTCCGGAAAAGTTGGGACGTTTTTTAAATTTTAATAAAATGAAAACTAAAGGAATTTCAAATCACATGAGCCAATATTTTATTCACAATAGAACATAGATAACATAGCAAATGTTTAAACTGAGAAAGTTTACAATTTTATGCACAAAATGAGCTCATTTCAATTTTGATTTCTGCTACAGGTCTCAAAATAGTTGGGACGGGGCATGTTTACCATGGTGTAGCATCTCCTTTTCTTTTCAAAACAGTTTGAAGACGTCTGGGCATTGAGGCTATGAGTTGCTGGAGTTTTGCTGTTGGAATTTGGTCCCATTCTTGCCTTATATAGATTTCCAGCTGCTGAAGAGTTCGTGGTCGTCTTTGACGTATTTTTCGTTTAATGATGCGCCAAATGTTCTCTATAGGTGAAAGATCTGGACTGCAGGCAGGCCAGGTTAGCACCCAGACTCTTCTACGACGAAGCCATGCTGTTGTTATAGCTGCAGTATGTGGTTTTGCATTGTCCTGCTGAAATAAACAAGGCCTTCTCTGAAATAGACATTGTTTGGAGGGAAGCATATGTTGCTCTAAAACCTTTATATACCTTTCAGCATTCACAGAGCCTTCCAAAACATGCAAGCTGCCCATACCGTATGCACTTATGCACCCCCATACCATCAGAGATGCTGGCTTTTGAACTGAAGGCTGATAACATGCTGGAAGGTCTCCCTCCTCTTTAGCCCGGAGGACACGGCGTCCGTGATTTCCAACAAGAATGTCAAATTTGGACTCGTCTGACCATAAAACACTATTCCACTTTGAAATAGTCCATTTTAAATGAGCCTTGGCCCACAGGACACGACGGCACTTCTGGACCATGTTCACATATGGCTTCCTTTTTGCATGATAGAGCTTTAGTTGGCATCTGCTGATGGCACGGCGGATTGTGTTTACCGACAGTGGTTTCTGAAAGTATTCCTGGGCCCATTTAGTAATGTCATTGACACAATCATGCCGATGAGTGATGCAGTGTCATCTGAGAGCCCGAAGACCACGGGCATTCAATAAAGGTCTCCTTGTCCCTTACGCACAGAGATTTCTCCAGTTTCTCTGAATCTTTTGATGATGTTATGCACTGTAGATGATGAGATTTGCAAAGCCTTTGCAATTTGACGTTGAGGAACATTGTTTTTAAAGTTTTCCACAATTTTTTTACGCAGTCTTTCACAGATTGGAGAGCCTCTGCCCATCTTTACTTCTGAGAGACTCTGCTTCTCTAAGACAAAGCTTTTATAGCTAATCATGTTACAGACCTGATATCAATTAACTTAATTAATCACTAGATGTTCTCCCAGCTGAATCTTTTCAAAACTGCTTGCTTTTTTAGCCATTTGTTGCCCCCGTGCCAACTTTTTTGAGACCTGTAGCAGGCATTAAATTTTAAATGAGCTAATTAAGTGGATAAAAGTGTAAAATTTCTCAGTTTAAACATTTGCTACGTTATCTATGTTCTATTGTGAATAAAATATTGGCTCATATGATTTGAAATTCCTTTAGTTTTCATTTTATTAAAATTTAAAAAACGTCCCAACTTTTCCGGAATTCGGGTTGTATTTGTTTTAATAAACATTGTAATCGTTTTACTTGAAGTGATTTCATCGAGTTTCACTAATTGGTTGGGTTGAAGGTTAATCTGAAAATTCCTATTGTGTTAATTTACATTCACCTAAAAATTCAGGGTTATAGCTAAACATAGGGAATAGTGTTTGTGCTGAAGGGTGTAAAGAGAGTTCCCTTATAATTAGTCGAGAGACTGCAAAGTTTGAACCCGGGTACCCGCCCTAAGAGCTCAAGTACGCCATTACTGATATGTAGGGTGCTACATATATATCATCCCACTAACAATCACACACACTCGTTTGTTTTTGTGAAAAGTGGGGAAATCCCATAGGCGTTATGGTTTTTATACTATACAAACTGTATATTCTCTCATCCTACACCTAACCCTAACCCTCACAAGAAACTTTGTGCATTTTTACTTTCTCAAAAAAAAAAAATCATTCTGTATGATTTATTAGCGTTTTGAAAAATGGGGACATGGGTTATGTCCTCATAAGTCACCCTCTCCTAGTAATACCTGTGTCATACCCATGTCATTATACAGAGTTGTGTCCTGATATGTCACAAAAACATGCCCACACACACACACACACACAGCGGAATCAATGAGTGCCATAAGAGGCTCTTGTTTGTTGTGAATAACTCTGAAGCTGCCATCATCACATTAAATGCAGCTCTGCTATCATTTCCTCTGCATAATACCTTCATTGTTTTCACAGGGCCATTATACTTCGGTTCCCTCATTTCACATCAGCAAACAAACACTCTCTCCTGTGATCTTTGCATCCATATTTTAGCTATAAATTAACCCCGGTTTACGAAGATACAGAGAACAAAGTGAACACACCAGAGAGTTAAATTTCTTATTACATGTGCTGGTCTAAAATTACAATGAGTTTGCGATCTAGACAGAGTTGTTTTTCTTACTCTTGTGTGGGATGTAATGTAGACAAAGCAGCAGGCTTTCCAATGCTTATGAGATGGTTTATAGTGCATCGGTATAAGTGTGATTCAGTGCTTTATACAATAATTCATCTAAATACAGGAAGCACAGACATAGATGAAAGACATGGAGAAAATCTGATACATAAGCAGCTAACCAACAACTAAACTTGATCAACACAGAAAACATATTCACAAGTTTTTGACAGAGTTCAAGTCCAGTTTCAAGTCTATGAAGGCCAAGTCATGTCTTAAGAGTGGTAATTCACCACAGACAAAAGGGATTTTAATATACATTGGCTGTCTATTCAAAAACATGACTTTTTTAATCAATGCTATACGACTAGAGAAAACAGAGAAAAGCCCTGGAGGGTTTTTATAAAGCCCCGGAACTGACAACTAAACAGTGATATCCTGGTGCAGGCTACGCATTGTTCAGTTACTTAGGCCACAAACACTGTAACAATACAAAGCTGGCTGAAAACTCCAAGTGAAAGTCCAAATCTCTTTGAGTACGTTTTCTACAGTATATGCAGAGAAAAAAAATACTTGAAGAGTCCATTTTGTATTATTTTGCTTTTTTTTTTTTTTTTTTTCTCAATTGATGAATTAATACGCATTGGACTCAGTGTGCAAGGAAAAACAATTAAATATCCTGTGTCTGCCCATACATATCCAGGACTGGCCGATACAATAGCCTACCTATATAAATGCTGATACAAAACTATCATTTAATGTAATCTTTCACAACAGATTCTGTCAGTTCTTCCTTTTATAAAACAGCTGAGCTTGTTTGCTTTTCATAAACTTGAACAGTTAAAGAGTGAAATCATAGAGACTCTTGATCTTAATTTAAACAGTGAATTCAAAACCCCCTTCAAGCTTCTGGATGGGAAACACTGAGCGTTATAGTCTAGTCTAATTATATCTGTTTTGTAGTTTGTGACAGTTTGAAAGTCTGACTGGCTGAGAATCTGCTCATACTTTAAAAGCAAGTGATAAGAGAATGTTTTTCTTTAAGCATAACAGCACATAAAATATTAAAAATAATCAGCTATACAGTACGTCTTTTGCCTTAAAGCAAACACACAGAAACTTTAGAGGCTTATTAGTTTACAAACTTTCTCCAACTACAGCAAAAGATAGAAAACTTTCTTGGAAAGGGCTATCAGCAATCTGAAAGGCTGGTCTTGTTTGCAGGGCTGTCTGTTTGGAAGAGGGCATCTATCAGAGCTGAAGATGATTACTAGTGTCTATACCCTTGAAAAGATGCTTCAATCAATGCTCAGAGAATACTAATGCAGTCTGTGCCCTTTTACATTCTCCATTATTACAGTACTTTTTTGGAAATATCATTACTTTCTAATTAGAACAGGGAAATATATCAGCATGAGGCACTTATTCTCTGCTGTTAAAATTATTTAAGGTTTCTCTGTAATAATCAATGTAGAGCCCAAAGGCTCAATTTTAACAAGCATTTAAGTGTACTGTATTCCCATCACCAATAAAAACTCCCAAGGCCTCAAGAATATCAAGGATATAATGGAAATCAGTGCTCCAAATATACATGTTCCTGGCATATAAACATAATATTTATTTAACGTGAGTGCCTGTAATTGCTTTTTGTGCAAGTAGATATGTAGGATGTTGTTGTTTAAAAAAGTATTTGTCAGTTGAATGAAGGCCAGTGCTGCACGAGGCATGTGGCCACCCCTGAACCGCTGGCCTGTGTTAAAGGGCTGTAATTGTCTTTTTAGTGTGACCACTAAATCTCTGAGTGCCCTCACCGTTCCATCGCAACATTCTGCCAATGGTCATCGCCTAGCAACCAGCGTCGAGAGCAAACACTTCTTTCTGTATTTATTCGAATTTAGCTTTTGTGATTGATGTGCTCTACAACAAAGTGCTTCAAATGGATGGGCTGTTCAGTCTCAAAATCCATGTTCAGAAAAAGTCTGTCTATCATGGCAGAGGGTGTGTATGAAGGAAATGTCTGGGACATAGCAACCGAAATTATGAATTACATTCCCCTGCCATATGGAATAATAAGCCAACCCTGCAAGAAATCCCAGATTCTGATGGATTCAATTAGGGATGCACCGAAATGAAAATTCTTGGCTGAAGCTGAAGCCAAACAAAATGAAACACTGGGCCGAAGGCCGAATACCAAACACGTTTTTTCACATTTTCCCCCATGTAGGTTTATTTTGCCTTTTTTTCACCATTGCATTAATTGAATTGCCAAAATGTGCTTTTTACAAATGCAAATGCTGCAATTTGTGTTTTGATGAATTCAAATCAATTAAAAAAACTATTATAAAATATTTTCTCAACACTGATGTTTTTTTGTTTGTTTTTTACATTCAGACATTATACCAACAAAGCACATTTTTATTTAAAATGAATAATAAGTTAATCAAATAATAATTTTGGCCATTTTTTGAAACTTGAATCAGGCATGTATTTTTTACTGTACAAATAAAGACAGCCTTGCTGAGCAGAAGAGACCTTAAAAAAAAAAAAAAAAAACATTAGTATAGCAGATCCCAATTTGAACACTGTGTGTAAATGTTATAATACATTTATTAATAGAGCTGTTGTAGGGTAATTATTATTATCTGCGTGTATATGCCACGTAATGGCCTCAGTCAGAGCAGTACCAGTCAGGTAAGAAAATCTAACGTTTTCCTTGTGTTAAGTCAAAGTCTTTAATTTCTCTTTGAGTTTCTGTTTTGGGGTGCTTTTGTTTTGCATTCTAGTATTGTGTAATCGGTTTATTGTGCTGTTAATAGATGATTTTGAGCAGTTGGGAGATGTGAAAGCGCATGACTCTCTGTAACGTATTGACTTTAGTATATATATATATACTAGGGCTGAAACAATCAGTCGACATTATCGACAACGTCGACGATAAAACAAATTGTCGGCAAATGTTGAGTTGTGGTTTGATCTCGCATCTACCTAATGTGAGAGCCTGCAATAATGCGGTTTGGCCAGTGTGGTGCTGTAGCGCAAGACTGTGATTCAGTTCTCCTGATTCAGTTCAAAAGAAGTGCTTCAGTTAACCTGAGAACCTGAGAACCTGAGGCTGCTGAGCGGCGTTTGGATAATTATGTAAATATATACTGCGCGCCTTTCTCTCAATAACTAAATAAACACAACAAAAATTGACCGCTATGTAGAAGCATTTAACCCATCCAAAGTGCACACACACACAGAGCAGTGAACACACACACACACACACTGTGAACACACACCCGGAGCAGCCATTTATGCTGCGGCGCCTGGGGAGCATTTGGGGGTTCAATGCCTTGCTCGAGGGCACCTAAGTCGTGGTATTGAGGGTGGAGAGAGCACTGTACATGCACCCCCCCCCCCCCCCCCCCCCCCCCCAATTCCTGCCAGCCCGAGACTCGAACTCACAACCCATCGATTTCGAGTCCGACTCTCTAACCATTAGGCCACGACTTCCCCAAACCTATATAAGCATATATGTTTTAATATAGGTTTTGATATAGGTTTTTAATATATGTGACATATATAAAATTGGCCGTTTTCCTATATTATATGTACATATATGTACATATAATATAGGAAAATGTCCATTTTTATTCTTTTTTATTCATTTTTATTTTAATTCGGGTTTTTCGAGTCATTCGTTCATCACGTGACAGACCCATAAGCTTTAACCTATGCAGTCATAACATACATATTTAAGTTGACTAAATAATGAAATTAAGTTATCGTATTGCTTTAGCTCATTAAGTAAATTAAACAAGCAGCAAAATCTTTTTTTGTTCCTCCAGTGTTATCTTTCTGTAGACCACTATGGACCAGCAACCATATTCCGAAAACCAGCATAACCTGTTATTAACCCCCAGAAGGGATCTGCTCACACTAAATATTATGCCTGGATTGTAAACAGCTTTTGAATAAACTCTTTCACGTAATTTAATGAAGGTGTAACATGAGTCTTTGCGTTTTTAATATGAAGCGCTACCTAAATTTGGCCTCAAGTGCTTTATACCACATCATATCAAATTGAATCATTCCTCCCTTGTTCTGCCAAAAATGAACAATGTACTTGAAACATGATGTCTGACAACACAACAGAATTCAGATGAGATAACCAAAGCAGCTAGCAAAGCTCCAGCATGTATCACATAATATCAGAGAGGGAGGTGAGAGAAGGTTTCTGAAGATCTCTGCTGTTCCATGTACTCAAAATCACAAGATCCAAGAGAAAAGTCTTCAACGTGAAGTGTGAGAAAGAGATTAGTTGAGGTTTTACTAGTCTTGTATAGATTTTGGAAAGTTCTTGCCATTTTTGTGTGCAATATGCCTCAGATGGTCTATGGGGTTCTGGTCTAAACCTCAGATTAGGGTTTTACTGACTAGGATCAGTCATGTAAAGCTACTCAGCAGGGTCCTCAAAGGGCTGGTGTTTAAGAGCTGATCAGAGGTCAGATAGTAAGTCGGCCACTAACCTGCAGCCATCTGCATGTATCCTGCCAATGTGCAGATCCTCCTCTCACAGGCTCCACTGGGCAGGAAGATGGTGATGATGGCCAGCAGGGAGCTGACTGCTAGCAGAGCACATCCTCCTGAACACAGCACCGCACTCGTCTGCAACACACACAACACACAACCCTTACAGAGACTGTTGCTCGTATAAGAATTCAAACTTTACTACTCAAGCAATACAAATTTAATTCTGTTCTCATTAAATGAGTAAATCTGTCCACAACTGGATTTAATAGGTCAAGGTAAAACCACAGATTTTAAATCCAAACTGCACTAAACACTGAACAAAATCATAACATGGCCAACCATGTAAAGCCTTACATTATAATATAATATAATATAATATAATATAATATAATATAATATAATATAATATAATATAATATAATATAATATAATATAATATAATATAATATAATATAATATAATATAATATAAAAGTAACGTTTTGTACTATGATACTATTAGGCTCTTATAGTAATTTAATAATCACATTCACAACTAAATATGTTTCTAATTGCATTAACAATCTTTAAAGTATTCTTATTGATTTTTTTTCTTCTTAAAGGGCTCTTCATTTTCATTTGGGATAGTCTAAACAAACATTGAAAGCAAGTTATAAAAAATATAAATATGCATCTACATTATATGTAGAATGTATTAATACAGTACATAATTGTGGATAATAAAAATAAATGGTACACAGAACAGTTATAGTGAAGATTAATGACGGTTTGTATCATTTTAATAATAATACGGCTGACTGCAAATAAATATAAATACAATAAAAATTAAAATACAAATAAAAATACACTAGGTAAATATATATACGTATATGTATAGTATTTTTTGGCAACACTTTATTCATTTAAGGACCAATTCGCAGTATTTATTAAGATGCATATTACTAGCATACTAGCTGTTTATTAAGACTTACAGTATATACTGTAGCACATATTGTCTTATTCTGTATGACCATATTTAATATCCATAATCCCCATACCTAAACTTAACAACTACCTCACTAAGCAGCTAATTATGAGTTTATTGAGGTAAAAGTTGAAGTGAAAGTAAATGTTGACCATCTCTGCGATTCATCTGCTTTAAAAAAAAAAAAAAAAACTCACAAGAATGGAAATTATGTGTGTTATGGCACAAATGAGTAAATGATGACAAAATTAATTTTTCTGGATTGACTATAAACTTAACATTAAACACTGAGCACAGAGTCACAGAAAAAAATGCTAGACAGGAATATAAGGTGTGAAATCAATCAATCTTTTCTAAGTGCTTACTCATTGGGATCAATTTAGTTAAACAGTGACAGTGTGTACTGACCCTCTTATCTAACCTCTTCATCAAATCAAACGCTTCATCAGTCAAAAGGCTCACTCCAGCACTACACAACCACCACAGGCCTGGTCCAAAACCAAAAAGAAAGGCCATCCCAAATAGGAGATCAATTTCTAAAATATGCGCTTTTTTAATCAGATGTTTGCAAAACCAGGCTGCAGGAGTTTGCATGTCTTTGTTAGACCATGACACAAAACTCTAAAGAGTAACTAAACAGTTTGCATTAAAATCCCTAAAACAAAAACACGGAGGACGAATATCAGAGACAAGAGGCAATTGATCTTACTCTGATGTAATACATTTAAGCCTGTGAGGCAGGACACAATGACATCATGAATTATTGATGTGAAAAAAATGGATTCATTTGGGTAGTATCTGTAACTTAACGCTTAGATGTTGCTATGAACCAATCTTTTCGTTTCCCATAAGCCTAACATTTAAAAATCAAAAGACTATAAAAAGACTAAAAGACAAAAAATCAGGACTATATTATTCCACATAGTGTCATTATCGTAAACCTAAAATCTGTCACAAACAAACAAACTGAAAAAAATATGCTACACATAATAATATCCATGTATAAAATGTACACTTACACAACAATTTAAATATACAAAAATAATACACATATATGGATAAACATACAAAAAAAGACTATTTTTAGTACCACCCCCTAGACACACAAGAATATTTCATAACAGTATTTTAGTATTAATACATTTTTCATTACAGTAGCCTATTCTAAAATGTGTTCAGATGGAGGCTTTCTATAGAGGTGGGTCACAGGTGGCTGCTTTTCAGTGAGAAACATTCAGAGATTTCAAACTGAGGTTTTCTTTCTGACAGTTTGATCTCACTGCCTCTTCATTAGATCAGCTGGAGTTTAGATCTGCAGTATCAAACTTACTAGACCAAATCAACAACAAAGTAAACACAACATATGTTAAAAAGATATCAGCACATCTCTTGCACAAACAATACACATACACAACAGAGTGCAGGTCTTAGAGCCATTGTCACATTAGCAGTACGTATCAGAAAGGAGTCACACGATAATAATACAATTGCCAGTGACTGCATTACCTTGTGGTCCTAATGGCGAAGACATTAATGGTAAGAGTGGAACGCTAATAAAGACGGGATGGCAGATTCATGGGTGACATCTGAAACTTGTAGTAACATTTGTAGTAATTATGACTGTTTGTGCTGATGACAACATTACAACATCTGTTCCAATAATTGCATGTCTGCACTGGAAATAGGAAAAATTCTAATAACGCAGAAAACGAAGAAGTGGAGCGTTGCAGGCACTCAGCGGAAACATATTTCCTTCAAACAGAACTCATTCCCCTTTAAATGGTATTCATATATTCATAGAAATGTCTGGTTTTCTTAGCGCCATCTCTTGATCTTGCCTTCTTTGAAGCCTTTAGATGAAATGAACTCTTGCCCACTGTGCTGTCAAACATTATCGTGTTTCATTACAACTAATAGAGACATATTAGGGCTGCAAAAGATCAGATCCAGAACTAAACGGTATCCTGGAAAATCATAAATAGGATGTCTATGACAGGTATGTTGATGATGCTCATAAGTTAAACAAGCAGTTTGCATATTTTATCCCTAATGTATATAGTCTACGTATGGCTAGGAAGTGGAAATGTACTTCCTGAAATCAATACTTCTAAGTGAATACTTCTAAGTCAATACAGTACTTACTGGTGCTTGCCAAGTGTGCTGTGACTTTTCAAAGTGATCAGACTCATGATTTTTAATCTAGTGGATGATATACTGGTTAAAAATGTCTATAAACTGACGCAGAAAGCAGGACCATTTCTAGAGACCAGAATATCTCAATAGAGGCTTGAGGTGGGCTGTTTTGAGGTGGGCAAGCGCTTAGAACACCACAGAAACTGCAATTACACTCTGACAACAGGCCATATCCAAAAGCCTTTTATGGCAATTGTAACAATCTTACATTTTGGTTCAATCTTAATTTTATGAAGCCACAAAGAAAACAAAATGCATCGTGGTACTCTTGTGCATAGTGATGGACGCTAACGCGGAAGAAAAAATTGTTGAATAAAGTCTTTGTTTTTGTTTCACCTATTCTTGTAGCTTTGTAAACTTAGAGCTTAAACACTGATATCACATGGACTATTTTAACGAAGTCCTTACTACCTTTCTTGGCCTTGAATGTGTCAGTTGTGTTGCTGTCTGTGCAGGATCAGAAAGCTCTCGGATTTCATCATCAATATCTTAATTTGTGTTCCGGAGATAAACGAAGGAATTTTAGCAAGAATTTTCATTTTTGAGTGAACCATCCCTTAGAGGGCAATACCTTCATGCTTATTGTTTAATGTAAACCATACATTTTCATATAACTCAAATCGTACAAGTTCCTGCAAATTTGCAACCAATTCTTATTTGGCCAAAATTAAAAATCATAAGCCGGTTTCTATCCAAAGTTGCAAATTTAACTTATGCGCAGAATTGTAATATCAAAATGTGTTTTCATCTCCCATTATTTGCACTAACCCCTTTTTTTTGAACAAGTCAAAAGTAACATAAAAAAAATTTTGCCCCTAAAATTTGGTTTCCACCATTCAATTCTGATGCGATTCTTCAAAATGTTGATAAAAACAGGGTTATAGAAACATAGCTATAGTTATGTTTTCTCATGAGATTATTTTGGCAACATTGCTAGTATTGTGGCATTAAGTTTTCTACAGACATCAGATTCTGGTAAAAGGATGTTAATTATGTGCAGCTGAGTGAGAAGTCATGTGACCCACATTTAATGCAGTCAGATTTGGCAGTGGCAGTGGATGTGTGACAATAAATTAATGGGACAAATCAGCCAAAAATTAAAATACTATATTTTAAGTATTTTTGTCCATTCACTGGAAGTCAATGGTAACCAAAAACTGAACAATCTTCAAAATATCACCTTGTGTGTTCTGTAGAAAAACAGCAATACAGTCATATAGGTTAGGAACAAAATGAGGTTGAATAAATTATGGCAAATTAATGGAATCAAGTAAATGGAATTAATAAGTAAATATAGACTCCAAACAAAGAATCCATTCTCATGTAGGTGAGGCAAGTTCAGGTCTGACCCACTCCGGGCTCCTGTCCCACTTGTATCTCCCCCTAATTTCTAATAATATTTTCATTTTCTGTATAAAGTGCAAAGCACTCAAGATAAAATTAGACAAAAAGAAGAAAAGAGAAAAGAGCTGATGATGCAAACAGAAGTCCTCAGCCCCTCACCTATTGAAATGTTAATACACAGCTTAACCGTTCGCATTCTTACTCATTTTGTTTTGGCGGAACAGCTTTGCATTTGTTATGCACCAATCAAGCCAATGTTATTTGTACAATATTTAGTGCAAACAATTTCATGTGTTTGCATGAACAGTCAGCTTTGCAAATCTACCCCTGTTTTGCCTAGACTAATTTTATTCATTCCTCAAAGACCTTAGTGTATCAACACACTGCCCAGAATTCAATTGTTCTTAATTAGTTTGACATTTCAGGCCTGGCTTTTGCCACAACTCCTATGAGCAATAATTAAAGATTATGCTTCTGCTTGACACTAGAATATAAAATCCATGATTACATTGTGTCCAACTACATCATATATATTCACACAATATTCACACAATATATGCAAGACTTTTCAAACTCCAGCTGCTGTTCATTTACAAGAAAATGGCTCCTAACAGCGCTGCCTCTTTCAGAGAGCAGGTTCCTAAATAGATGCTAATTATTTGCCTCTATACACACTGCAAACAGTAAATAGCACTGCAGAGGAAGTGCATTGTGAAGGAAAGAGGTCACGCTATGATGGAAACCAATTTCTGTACCTAGATGAAAAGAAAACAAACTTGAGAGAATTATTATAAGAAATTACACATCAGACATACTGTCAATTCGATCACATGTTGTACCTCACAAAACATTCAGAGTTCCTTGCTAATTTAAGTAAAGGAAAAAAATTATATTTTCTGCGAATTCTGTAGGACACAGAGAGAAAAATAGACTATGCAAGTCCATAACTGCAGTAGTTATGCGCTTTAATACTCGAAAGACATGAGACGAAACACATTAACAAAATTTTATTCTACAAATGAATAAATTCAAAATGAGATTATTTGCTGAAAACCCTGCCCTTCTGTGTTTGACCGTTTCCAAATTTTAAAGCAGGCAAATACTAATGCTAATGTACGGCTTCAGAAAACTTACAGCACAAAAATTCTGTAATTTCAATATTTTCGTCAACTTTATCACTAAATACAAACAATAAACAGTGGCATGATAGATCGCCATGCACTTCAGTTCAGGTGGCAGAGGGGAACGTTTTTATTTCAATGCAAATTATTAACAAAAAATACATAGCAGATGAAGTTAATAGTTGAACTGTTGTTGTTCATTTTATCCTATAATATATCATAGTAATGCACCAGCTGATAGAATTGAATGTGATTTTCATGCGCATCTCGTCCGTAAAGGCACTATTGTGATTAGTAGTATATCTCCAGCACGTGCATTCAGATCAGGATTGCCAGGTTTTCAAAACAAAACCTGCCCAATTACTTCTCAAAACTAGCCCAATCGCGTTTCGTTCCAGGCGATAAAGTAAAAATGTTTTGGCGGGGTTCCCTTGGTAAAATGTGCATTTTAGGGGCTAAACATCACGTTATTTGTATTGGGGTCGCTTCGAACCGCGGACATGAAAAACAACCGCAGACTTGGCAACACTGGTTGGCCTTTACTACACAGAGCCGTAGTTCACTGACAATCTACAGAAATCTACAGAGGCGATTCTTTGTCGATTTTGAAAGCGATTTTGTGTAGCTTGTCGGTGGACTATGGCTCTGTGTAGTAAATGCTGCTCCACCTGAACCAGTGTTGCCAAGTCCGCGGTTGTTTTTCATGTCCACGGGTTGAAGCAACCCCAATACCAATAACGTGATGTTTAGCCCCTAAAATGCGAATTTTACCAAGGCAACCCTGTGCATTTAAAAAAAAAACAGTGCATTTTAACCCCGGAATGCATTTTTTTTTTATCGGGGAAGCTCCTGGAAACGCGATTGGGCTAGTTTTGAGAAGCAAGTGGCAGGATTTGTTTTGAAAACCTGGCAATCTTGATCTAAACGCACATGCTGGAGATGTACTTCTAATCACAGGAGCGCCTTTACTGACGAGATGCGCATGAAAATCGCATTCAATTTTTTGCACAGCCCTACCAGCCAACATGATATTATTGTGTATAGTTTAAAGTTTTAGGGAGATTTTGTTTTTCCTTGAGAAAAAAATTTCATGCACTCTCTGATATACTTAATATTCAAATTAACATATAGTGAATTAAATAAAATTGAAAGCTTGAATCGTAAAATGCATCTACATTTTAGTCTACAAGTTTTATGGACTGACCATTTTAATTTTATAAAAAAAAAAAAAAAACAGGTTGAAAACCTTTTGTTATACCATTTTAAATGGCATGGGGCTGAATTAACGCTGACAGAATCTTCATGCAGGGGAGCTATTCGTTTAGGAGATGGAAAATGATGGGAAATAACTGGAATGGTTCATCCGACAGTCAAATTCTTTTCAAAAACCCAAATGTCACCAACATCAACTTCACTTGTCAGTGAAAAAGGACTGCTACAGTAACGAAAAGATCAGGCTTATTATTTTATAAGGGTTTTATATTCAGTGGAATCTGCACTTGATTTACAAGACATACAGACTGGAAATCAAGGTCGAAGCTGTCTTGTTACCATGGTGAAGTATTTTCTCATACATCTAAAGAGAGAGAGAGAGAGTGTGTGTGTGTGTGTGTGTGTGTGGATCAGGTCCAAAGCTGGCTTAGCTGTAGTTAAGAGGCAGAGTGGGCAGTGCCAATTAAGAGGGAGGTGTGTTGAAGCTCAGACTCTCGTTTAATGAAATAAAGTCCTTCAGCCCTAAAGAACATTAAGCTCTAATACACGTTTATTTCCTTGCAATCAAGCTCAAACCCACACGCACTCATGCCATATTATTATGTGTATGATCTATTGAACTACAAAAAATATATATTTATTTTTTATAAAAGATCAAAGCAAGACGCATATTGGCCAAGTCTTCTCTTGGCAGAACGGAAAAATCTATACCAGCATTTAGTCATTCTGCCCTCTGTTAGAACTCAATAAATGTATCCGTTTTCCATATTGTCCTTGCTGTAAGAATTCAGACAACTCCTGCATGCACTAACATTCCACAGGCCTCTTCCTTGAGGCACAGAGCAACCTACACAGAACACAAACAAACAAACAAACAAAAAAGTGTCTGAGGTTTTTTATAGTTCAGGTCACTATGTACAAATACTAGAGCACCTTTTAGGGTTCAGTTGATCACACTGGTGGAAACCTCTGGGGAACATATATGAACCCTTTTAAAAAGGCAGGGGAAACGTTGATTTAAAGCAACTACAGGCTTTTTGTTGTGACACTGGTCAATTTAGAAATTTGGCTATTTTGCTTTCATAACATAGTGTTCTTTCAGACTAATATCTAAAGCATTTAATTACATTAGTACATTTGCATCTGAAGATTTAAGTTACTATACATATTGTTAAGGTTCATAAAACATTAAAAAAAAATAAAAAATAAAAAAAAACCTTTCTGGACCAAATCACCTACCCTGTCTTTAAAGGCTATTTTTTTCTATTATTATTATTTTTTTAATCATTTAACTCTATGTCAACAAAATAAAACTCTTTTGGAAATGTATGCAACTTTGTGCAAATGTTATTAAATAATGTCTCATTTGCATATTTAAACATTTCAGAAACACTTTTGTTTAATAATTACTGTGAATAATCCAATGGAAAATGATGGTGATATTTATTAGTTAAAATGTTTCCCCTATTCACCTGTGGTCTCTTATAACTCCAGAGGATGACAACAATATTGAACAGTATCTTGGAGCTATAGAGAAAACACAGATGCTCTGTGGCTTCAGGGAAAAATCATGCAACTCCTCTCCTCAGATCAAGAAAGATTTGATTCAAAGTGATATAACCCATTTAACACATGGCAATTAGCTGTAACAGGAGGCCTTTCTAGTAAGCCACAGATAGACATCACATTAGCAATGTACTTCATGTCATACTTAAGTGTCCTGATCAGCATGGGTTAAACTTTGCCATTAGTTCGCGCATGCAGAGTAACATGTATGAGCATCTGTTCTTAGTGGCCTTCTACTGTGTTTTACCTCTCGCTCGTCCCGTTTGGAGGGGTAATAGCCACACCAATCACTCTAAGTGTCTGTCCTAGCATGTCATCTCTCTTGCTTTCTTCCAGTCTCATCAAAAACAGCCCATTATCGTCGTAAAAGACCTTCATGAACATCACTTCACACATGAGGATATGGCACAGCTCCAAAACATTTGGTCTTCTGTCTTCTTCATTCATTCAGTCTCTAAAAACATCTTTCACAATATTAATTTCCTTTCCATTCTATCCCATTATATGTAGTCAAATATGAAAGTTTAATAATCAACCAAGCAATAGGGAAACATGTTTGAAAAGTCTATAAATATGCAATTCTGATTGGTGATGTTAGTGGCACAGAAAGTACACACTATAACCTTAAATAAAATGCAGTGAGCCACAGTTTTTTACTTAAATACATTTCAGTTTTACAGGATAATTTATAGAATATTCTCTCTAGTGAGTAAGGACATCATTTTAATATAATGCTCATAATGGTCTGGGTTTTCTAAATATACTTGCTAGGATAACTTGAATATCCTATAATACTTCAGCTTTTTAGCCCAACCACCTCTCAATTCTGTAATGAAACCTAGCCATATAAATAAATTAATTAATAAATATATATTCTAGTCATGCAAAATTAGCAATAGTATGACATAAACGAGATGCTAGGAGGATTGCAGACCTGATGACCTGTAACCAATATGGTAGTTAGCATATGACAAAGTGTTAACATTAAACATTAAATAAGCAAAATGAGGCATCTATTTAAATTAACCTGATGAGATCCAGCACCAAATGTTTGTAATCTGTGATAATTACCAGCAAACTCCAAAGGCTTTTGCAATTAAAAGTGAAGGAAGGGAGAAGAATTGTGATCCATAATTAATTAATCGCTTTCTCCCATAAATGATAGTGTGACTAAATAATTGTTTTGTCTTTGTGTTTTTTTTCTGGACTCTGATGTGTTTCATAGTGGAATGCAAATCAGGGAATTGGGTTTCAATGTTTTTGTTAGGCAGCGCAGTAGCCTAAAATTTCCCATAACATTCCCGATTAGGGAGACTCATCCCATTTAGTGAAAGTCAAAAGGTAACACTAAACTGACCCTTTGTGTTGGGAAACAAATATCCTAGTGTTTTGTCATGCTAAGAGGATGTGCTGGAAAACTCCCTCCACTTTTAATGTGAGTGAAAATATAAGGTGACACATTTGATCCAAACAACAAAGAGAGAAGCTCATTCTCCATACTCACTGCCAGGCCCAGATGGGATCAGTCTTTTTTCAGCTAATTTTAAAGTCTGCATAATTCTAGACTAAATAGATTTAAATGTTTTTAAAATAATTATTTTATGCTCATCAAGGCTGCATTTATTTGATGGAAATATATAGTGTAAACAACAATATTGTGAAATATTATTACAATTTAATATAACTATTTTCTATTTGAAGATATTTTAAAATATCATTTATTCTTGCGGAAATAAAGCTGAATTTTCAGCATCATTACTCCAGTCTTCAGTGTAACATGATCCTTCAGAATTCATTTCAACATGCTGACTTGGTCTTTAAACATTTATTATTATTATGATTGTTGAAAACAGCTTCTTAAATCGAGATTCAAAGGACAGCATTTAAGTGAAATATAAATTTTTGTAACAATGCAGATGTCTTGTGTTGTTTAATCAAAATAAAAGTTTCTTTGAAAAGTAATATACAGGAGCATGAAAAAAGTAGAAAATAGTGAAAAAGTTTTTTTTTTTTTTTGGAGTGGACTGAAGCTGGAGTCTGTTCATCAAGAGTCCCCACCCTCAAGACGTCTTCAGGAAAAGGGCTACCAAGCCACTCCTGAATCAGAAATAACGTCACAAGCATCTTACCTGGGCTAAGGAGAAAAAGAACTGGACTGTTGCTCAGTGCTCCAAAGTCCTCTTTTCAGATAAAAGTAAATTTTGCATTTCATTTGGAAATCAAGGTCTGGGTCTGGAGAAAGACTGGAGAGGCACAGAATCTAAAGTCCAGTGTGAAGTTTCCAAGGTCAGAGATGATTTGGGGTGCTGTGACGTCTGCTGGTGTTGGTCCATTGCATTTTATGAAGTCCAAAGTCAATGCAGCCATGTACCAGGAGATTTTGGAGCTCTTTATGCTTCCATCTGCTGACAAGCTTCATGGAGATGCTGATTTCCTTTTCCAGCAGGACTATAGCACCTGCCCACTCTGCCAAAACCACTTCCAAGTGGTGTGCTGACCATGATATTACTGTGCTTGACTGGCCAGCCAACATGCCTGACCTGAACCCCACATGGAATCTATGGGATATTTTCAAGAGAAAGATGAGAAACTGTCGATCCAACAATACAGACGAGCTGAAGGCTCAATGGTGCCTCAACAGTGCCAAGGGCTGATCGCTTCCATGCCACACCTCACTGCTGCTGGAGTTTGTGCTAAAGATGCCCTGAACAAGTACTGAGTGCATAAATGAACATACAGTACTTTAAAGAACTTGAGCTTTTCAGTATTGCAAATCCATTTTTTTAATCAATCTTAGGAAATATTCCAATTTTTTGAGATACTGGATTTTTGACTTTCATGAGCTGTAAGCTCTAATCATCAAAATTAAAACATTAAAAACTTTCAAATATTTTACTTTACATGTAATGCATCTTGAATATATGAAAGTTTTTTTTTTTTATAAGTTACTTTTTAAAGATGCACCTGTATATTGATGAAATAAATGTTAAAAATATCTGTGAACAGTAATTTATTTAATAACATGCTACATTACTGGAGCTACAACAAAAAATAACTCCAGATCTCACACAAAAAATGTGTACACAAAATATGCCAATATTAAAATAAGACAACATCACAACAGTCAAAAGTTTGGCTTGTGAGACAAGTCATAATTACACAATACAATTCCTAAATAGTGAGAAAAAAACAAAAAACGTCCCACCTCTAGAGTCACCCATAGCTGAAAAGATAAGGACATTAGTCAAAATATTTAATAAGCAAAGGGAAAGAGAATGTTAAGGGTCTGGATTGTGTATTCTCCCTCTATTGGTTCAGCAGTTTGATTTCACCCGTTTGACCCTGTCGCTCACCCAGCACAACCAGATGCTTTGGGAATCAGAAGGTTGTAGACTAAAGAAGAAGAGCCAGAGGTCAAGTTCAAAATACAACTCCAGCAGGAAGGAAATGTCATGACGACAAGAGACGACAGCACTAGAGAGGCTATTGTTGCACCTCTCAGCATGAAATGGCTCCACTTAACAAGAGTCGCTGCTAGAGGAAGTCTCGGCTGATTTGTTTTATTGTTGCCCGGGTCAGAATGTGATGTACAAGAGGTTAGTATTGTGTTCACGCATTGTTAGTGAGCATGAACATCCTTGTGAGTACATTTGCAACTAAAGATAAAACTCAAGGGTAGGGCAAAGCATAACTTCACCATGACTTTCCCCATTCTGTCTTCTCATACGGGTATAACCAGCCATCTGAGCGCCACAGGCAAACCCTGGGCGTCCCGTGGAGATGGTGTTAAATGGATTTGAGTCAGCTCCAGCCGAAAGCCAACAGCCAAGCTCTGGTGCACCCATCCCTCATATAAACTCCAACCCAAATGCATGGCTGTCTGGGCTACTCAGCAGCATATCAGCCCACCTGCCACCAGCAGCATGAAGCCTACCATGTGTCCTTTGAACTGACTAAAAGAAGTACATTTTTGGCCATGTAGAGGTGTCACGTAGAGCTAAATCTTTTTTTTTTTTGCTGCATCTCATTTAATCTTTTGCCCTTCCACTTGGCTTGTATCTCCCCTCCTTTCCACAACCACTACCCCCTTAGCTCTTGCTCTTTAATTAGTAATTAGTCCCTCCTTAATTTAGCAGCTGCTTTTATCGAAAATGATTTACAGTACACTGTCTTATTACAGAAACAATCTGCCTGGGGACCTGGGGTTAAGTGAAGGGCAATATGGTGATGTTTCACTGCTTTCTGCTGGTAGGGTTCGAACCAGTTACCTTTTTATTACTAGCCCTGAAGTTCAGTCAGCATGAAATGCCATTCATAACTAATTTTATTTCCATAATGTGACCGTGACTGTAACAAACGACATAAATGATTAAGAGGATAAAAAAATGAAAATACTGTTTATGTTCATTCAACATCCTTCCCAATGATCTCCTACAAACACTGCGTAAATTGAAGGCTATGAAAACAAAAATGCATGAATGTAATCAGTACATTATGTGCACCGAAAGATTTTATATGGATGAAAACTAGCCTATGAAGGACATACTTACAGCCACTGTAGTTCTGTTCCTCACAGGCACAGAAATTAAATATGGTGCATCTAGGGCTATGGTCTATAAATATTTTTAATAAATATTGTAAATTTAAAAGCTAAATTTAACCTCCAACAACAAATAATCAACATTTCTGCACTGACATTCTCTGTTGTGCATACAAACACATTTTCAGTTTATTGGATTGCTGTCCGGATGAGCCTTTTTGCAAAATGCAAATACTTCCATGAATTTAAAACATTTACAGATAAGAATATAACCATTAAATTTAAGTTCTGCACTAGGGAAAATCATCTCTCAAGCACATTAAAGAGTACACTCACCCAAGGTCCCTTCTGACGTACCTGACATTGCAACCCCCAAGAAGTCTTTGAAGCGTTTAATACAGTTCACTCATGTTTTTGACAACCTGGGTTATGCACTTTTCCCACAGGTGCATAGTCTGTGACCATCCACCATTTTCAAACGCGTTTTTCACATAAGACATATTTTTTCATTACTGTTCAAATTAGTTAGCACAGCTAACAGGTAGACAGTTAGTCATGACAATGAAAACTTAATGAACGTAGTACAAAATTTAATTCATACTATATATAGAACATGCATTTTGATTGTCACACACATAGTTCTTGTTAAAATGAAGTACAGTATCTACTGAGAGAGTAGGCCTATACAATTTCAGATGGAGCCTTGATTTAGTGGAAATGCAGTTTCACGTTGGTTTGGAGAAGGCCGGATCCCGCACAGGAGAGAAATACACAGTTTTAGTATTTTAGTATTGAAATTGCTGAAGTTTTGGTTTGTTGTTCACCATAATCAATCAAAGCACTTGAAAAGTGATCACTGAGCCAAAGGTTTTTTTTTTTTTTGGCTAACTGTCTGATGCTTTACTATGCTTTAAATTAAGTCACAAAGTACTGCCAATTTATTAAATTCACTCAACCAAATATTCATTAAGCTATCTGTATTTGTGCAGGTGAAAGCAAGTCATACAGCTTCGAGGGAGAGTAAATGATGGCAGAATTTTCATTTTGGAGAGCACTTTTCTTTTAAGAAAGTAAATAGGGTCAAATTTGTCTTAATCACAAAGCCACACCACACTGGCAAAATGATTCAGCACATAAAGTTTCAAGGTGTGCCCAGCGCTTCACTGAACTGATCAAAACACTTCTGTTCTCCAATTAATTCTGTCCATCAGTTTGCTCACAGAAAATGGTACACAGAGAAATACAATGGTACACTGAGCAAACGCATCACCGACTTCATGCTACTCAAAAAAGGCTGCTGCTATTTATAAAAAACACTTTTGTCTTTGTATTGTCTTTCAGCATGAAAAACTTTTACCTGTGAGGGCTTCAACCAGAATACTTGAGTTAGGGTTGTAGAGCACTCTAGCCTCAATGTATGCTGGGTATTCACAGAGCTGCTGTGGGTGGGTGTGGGATTTACAGTATGCCCACTCTACCCATGGAGGTGGACTCAAGGAAGATGTTATGTAAGTCTCTTAAGACAGGAAAGTCAGCACAGCCTGCAGAAGCAGCAGGGTGGATGTTCTGAAGAGCCATATTTGGCATCTGAGCATTCGTGAGAAAATAAACAAGTTTACAGTAAGTGACCAGCAAGAAACACAGCTGGAATAACATTCCCAAACACAGTCACAACGCCTGGGTGAAAAATACATGAGACAAAATATATAAAGTTCAATAACATATTGCAGTAAGGTCACTTGATTGACTCATCATGGCTTAATATTAGGCTTAAAACACTGAAGGAGGACAAGCATTATTATTACATCTTAGCACTTTTAAATACTGTGTGTTTATTTTTACTATAAATAGTCGTTGGTATAAATTCCTTTAAAAAGCAATGGCCGGACATGAAATCATGAGTTCACATTCTTAAAGTGACAAATATGTTTTGATGAAAATAAAAACTACCACATTTATATTTCAAATAAAAGTTGTTCTTTTAAATATTCTATTCATAAAAGAATTCTGAAAAAATATAAGGCAGAAAAACTGGTTTCAACTTTGGTAATAATAAGTGTTTCTTGATTAGCAAATCGGCATATTTAGAATGATTTCTGAAGGATCATATGACTGAAGACTGGAGTAATGATGCTGAAAATTCAGCTTTACCATCACAAGAATAAATTACATTTTAAAATATATTAAAATATAAAACTGTTGCAATAAAAATGGCATAGTATTGCAGTTTTTACTACAACCCGAATTCCGGAAAAGTTGGGACGTTTTTAAAATGTTAATAAAATGAAAACTAAAGGAATTTCAAATCACATGAGCCAATATTTTATTCACAATAGAACATAGATAACGTAGCAAATGTTTAAACTGAGAAATTTTACACTTTTATCCACTTAATTAGCTCATTTAAAATTTAATGCCTGCTACAGGTCTCAAAAAAGTTGGCACGGGGGCAACAAATGGCTAAAAAAGCAAGCAGTTTTGAAAAGATTCAGCTGGGAGAACATCTAGTGATTAATTAAGTTAATTGATATCAGGTCTGTAACATGATTAGCTATAAAAGCTTTGTCTTAGAGAAGCAGAGTCTCTCAGAAGTAAAGATGGGCAGAGGCTCTCCAATCTGTGAAAGACTGCGTAAAAAAATTGTGGAAAACTTTAAAAACAATGTTCCTCAACGTCAAATTGCAAAGGCTTTGCAAATCTCATCATCTACAGGGCATAACATCATCAAAAGATTCAGAGAAACTGGAGAAATCTCTGTGCGTAAGGGACAAGGCCGGAGACCTTTATTGGATGCCCGTGGTCTTCGGGCTCTCAGACGACACTGCATCACTCATCGGCATGATTGTGTCAATGACATTACTAAATGGGCCCAGGAATACTTTCAGAAACCACTGTCGGTAAACACAATCCGCCGTGCCATCAGCAGATGCCAACTAAAGCTCTATCATGCAAAAAGGAAGCCATATGTGAACATGGTCCAGAAGCGCCGTCGTGTCCTGTGGGCCAAGGCTCATTTAAAATGGACTATTTCAAAGTGGAATAGTGTTTTATGGTCAGACGAGTCCAAATTTGACATTCTTGTTGGAAATCACGGACGCCGTGTCCTCCGGGCTAAAGAGGAGGGAGACCTTCCAGCATGTTATCAGCGTTCAGTTCAAAAGCCAGCATCTCTGATGGTATGGGGGTGCATAAGTGCATACGGTATGGGCAGCTTGCATGTTTTGGAAGGCTCTGTGAATGCTGAAAGGTATATAAAGGTTTTAGAGCAACATATACTTCCCTCCAAACAACGTCTATTTCAGGGAAGGCCTTGTTTATTTCAGCAGGACAATGCAAAACCACATACTGCAGCTATAACAACAGCATGGCTTCGTCGTAGAAGAGTCCGGGTGCTAACCTGGCCTGCCTGCAGTCCAGATCTTTCACCTATAGAGAACATTTGGCGCATCATTAAACGAAAAATACGTCAAAGACGACCACGAACTCTTCAGCAGCTGGAAATCTATATAAGGCAAGAATGGGACCAAATTCCAACAGCAAAACTCCAGCAACTCATGCCCAGACGTCTTCAAACTGTTTTGAAAAGAAAAGGAGATGCTATGGTAAACATGCCCCGTCCCAACTATTTTGAGACCTGTAGCAGAAATCAAAATTGAAATGAGCTCATTTTGTGCATAAAATTGTAAACTTTCTCAGTTTAAACATTTGCTATGTTATCTATGTTCTATTGTGAATAAAATATTGGCTCATGTGATTTGAAAGTCTTTTAGTTTTCATTTTATTAAAATTTAAAAAACGTCCCAACTTTTCCGGAATTCGGGTTGTAAACTTTAAAAAGGTAGAGTGTATATAGGCCTATGTATTCCACATTTACAACAACGAAGAAAGAGTAAACCAATTACCAAATGTTTTTTCTTTGTTAACTGTTGGATTAATCTTCCAAAAGGTATATTGTTCCATATAAAATTTTATAAACATGCAAAAAGTTATTTTATTGAATCAGTGATAACTGAATGCAACATGGTGAGGTCTACTGAAAACGATGTAGCATACTACTTCCTAAAAATAGTAGGCAGTATACTGTACAGTAGGGGTGTATAACAGAAGACACAATTAACTAGGAGAAAACACAATTAGACACCATCAATTTGGACTATAGTCTTTATCGTGGTTACATGCTCACATGACATTGCTGTACTACATGGTCACTAAAACATATAATTTGCACACGTTTTTATGCATTGCGGTTAGTTAACAAGTGATTTAAGTCATTAAAACACAATCAGCAGCAAAAAAAACTAATTTTACTGTTTGTGTCCACTGACTGAGTGGCTGCTTTTCAACCATTTTGAAATCCTAAAGACCTCTAAATCACAAATAACTATATCGTGATATACACTGTTACTGTGAAATATAATGACTCATACCTTGATGTAAGATTTTGGTCATATCGTCCACCTCTACAGCACAGTAAGCATCGAGTTAGTATTTCATTGTGAATGTAGCCTTTATGTATTTCTACAGGCAGTTATTGTTTGTATTATGCATAAGTCTAGATTTCCTCACTGTGTATGGTGTGAAGCCTCAGAGTTCTCTTTTGTTTTGTATAAAATAAAATAAAAAACACAAGAACACTAAAGCAATCAAACACTACTGGATATAGTTCACCAGAATTGAGCTGGAATGTAACTGCCCATAATTCATAGTATATTGTAAAACAGATGCTACAATAAGTAACAAGTTAACTATCGATCAATGGGAACCAGTTGAGGAATGCAGGACAGAGCCTGAATCTGATGTTTTGTAATGAAGACAAAAAGCCCCTGAGCAACTACCCCATTGGTCCACAATGTCAGCTCACTGGACACAAAAGCCATGTCTGCTCAATGGACGCTAATGTCTCATGGGGGTTCGCGCAGAGCGTGGGGCAAAAACAAGGAAGAAAAGATAAAACTGCACCCCCTCCCTATTATGCTTTCATCATTTTCAGACTCTTCCTTTTCAGTCCTCCTCTTTTGCAGCCTTCCTCCCCATCGGTAGGGCCGTAAATAATACATCAAAATGGTGGATGGTCTAAGCGCAAATGAGAGGGTTCGTGGATGTGGGGGCATTTCTAGGTGCACTAATGATGGTATGGAAGCTTTAGAGCTGAGAAAGTGTTCTTCATCTTTTCATCTTGTTAAAAACAAAGAATATGGGCCTTCAAGCATATCCTACATTTCTCACAGACAAAAGCTCTGGCTAAGCTTCAACATGGAGATACATGCAGAAACACGTCCGCTTTCTCATTTTGTGCCAAACATATTGCCAGAGATGACATGAATTGACAAAAATGATGGAGAAAGCATTTGCTTAACGATCATGAGAGAGTGAGAGTAAGCAAACAACACATCACTGTGAGAAAATCAGCACTCACACACATTAGCAAACCTGTTTACAAGTACTGTATATTGATGAAGGGATATTAATGCTTTTTCCTGGACATTAAGGGCTGGTAGAAAAAGAAGGAATGCTTATTGTCCTCTGTTAGCATACTTTGTGAGACAGTATGTGGTATAATATGATTCACCCAAGTAGATGGTAGAAGGGAACATGGGGATTTCTACCTTTAATGATTTTAGGCAAAAATGGAATTTTGTTATTTCTGAGATTATAACTTGATGTAACTCAGTGGTCACAGTTAGAAATATTTACTTTATATTGCAGTCTGTTTCACATTCCAGTTATAGCAGGCAATTTAAAGTATATTCTGCTTAGTATGCATTAAGCTGCATGCTAGCAATTCATTCATGGTTTAATGGAACTACTGTGACTGACTTATTCTGACAACTTATTCCTCCAGTCTGTCCTGAGGATGAGTTTCCCTATCATGCGCTGCTTCTCCAGACTCTTCCTATTCTCTGAATATTTCCTTGACATGATAGAGGCTCAAAGGAGGTATAAGATTAACTTTGGGTATGTTTACAAAACAATGAATGTTCTTAAAAAACGGAAAAGCTGTTCCTTTGCATTTCTGAAATGTTTCCTTAGCGTACAGATGACCATGTGGTGAAAATGATCCCTGTGCGCATGGTTCCATGCAAATGACAAAATAAGCTGTATTATGCATATCAGGCCAGTACTGTAGCTGCCAATGTCACTTAAAAAAACCACTGTGGTCTGTGCACATATGCATTTCTATAGACTGAACACGTAATTTGTGTTTTTACAAATTTGTGTTTTCATAGTTTACACAGATAAAATAATAGTATTGTTTTCCAAAACTTGCACTTTAAAACTTGTTTTTAAAAGTTTACATTTTCAGTAATTTACAGTAAGTTTTCCTTTTTAGTTTAAAATGGTAAACAGCCCTTCTTTCTGGAGCTGCTTTTTACAGTTACCAATACTGAAAGCACCAAATAACCAAAGCTGAATAATGATGGATGGATGGATGGATAGATTTTGAATTTTGAGATGGATGGATGGGTGGATTTGGAATTTTGAGGTGGATCAACGGATTTGGAATTTTGAGATGGATGGATTTGGAATTTTGAGATGGATGGATGGATTTGGAATTTTGAGATGGATGGATGTATGGATGGATTTGGAATTTTGAGATGATGCATGGACAATTATGGAAGATTTAACATAGAGATACATGTCCGCTTTCCTATTTTGTGTCAAACATATTACCAGAGATGACATGAATTGACAAACATAAAAATAAACCTAAAAACAATCAAAACAGGGAAACAGTTAACAAGAGCGTCAACAACAATAAACTTCAAAATAAAAGGCATGAACTAGAACATGAAACTTATGATGATCTAATAACAAAATATGAACTATTAAGACAAGATTTACATAGAAGTAGATGTACACACACAAACGGAATAAAGACCAAGGTCATTTAGCATTTGTCTAGGAGTTGAAAAGATGAGGAAAATGATTGTGGTAGTTGTCCTTGAGTACACCTCACCCGCTCTCCATAAAGCCACTCTGCGCACTTTCTCCTGCATTTATGCATGAGCGCTTCAGCCTGTCAGCGCTATTCTGTGCTGCCTGAAATACTACTGTAACTGCAGTGCTCACAGGCCAGGATGTTCAAGACGTCATCATGTCCCCATCTGAAGAGTTAACACAACTACCTAAATACCCACCGACAATGAATAATCATCTCAATCACAAACATGGTGTTTTGTATCTTGCTCATATTATGAAAAGAACATCTTGTGCTTGAGCAATCCTATCCTTATTTCCACAATAAAACTTAATACACTTCATAAAACATGCTTAAAATAAAAGGAAATTGGTTTCAAGGGCTTGAAGACAAATAAACTTAAAATTTGTTGGCAGCCATTTTCAAATAATGCGATGGAGTGAATTACAAACCCAGAAGCAGAGGTTGCATCAGCCTGACTGCAAAATAATTTACTCCCTCAAAAGGGCTCACTTACTCACTTAAAAGTGTGTCTCCTGCATCCTGACCAGTGCTGAGCTCTCTCCGGATTAAAGGGATGCAACAGTACACAAATAACATTTTCACAATTTATCAAAGACATTTGTCAAAACGTGTGCAACCATTAATTAAAACAGCTCAGTTCCACTCTAGAGATATGGACATGTGTGCTATGAGACAGAAATTCACCCTGACAGTTGAGCGGGAAGCACAAATAATAGGCTGAGCATCTTGATTATTGGATGAGCATGATGAGAGTTGTGTATAAGACCCTTTCACTCAACAAGGTTTCTTTTTTTTTTGCCGTGCATGCCTGTCAAACAATGTGTGCTGATAGACTTCTTTAATGTGCTTGTGGTGTTACTCTGACAACTGTGATCATTTTCTGTCAACAGACATTTTAGTTCCGACAGCTAGATTGTGCCTACAGAGGACAAACTCTTACTTCAAATATCCAAGAAAATCCAGTTTTCCATTTTATGGCTCTTTTAAAGTGTCCCCAGGTTGGGGAAAAATGAGAACTCTGTGTATTGTTTGTGTGAAAGAACAAACATTTATGAGAAGCTGGCTTCATAAAGGTTTTTGACCCGACATCAACAGCTCAGCTCTTTATTTGAAAAGATTTAACACATCTGCTCTGCAGGCTGTTGTGCGGTCAGTGATCCATCTGCTCACGTTACAAATGGCTTGCGCGCAAGGACCGCTGATGGAAACAAGCCCACAGCAGAGCATGTACCCTATGCATCAAGCCAAGCGAACAATCATTTACGCTAAAAAATGGTTCTGGGCTTACGGTTAAATCAATACATAAACTACCCAGAGGGTCTCCTGTGGAGCTGCTGAAGCGGACAGGCTGTTTAAGTAATGGACATCATGTGAAGTGAAAGTTCTTACTCAGCGTTTTGTCCTCCACCTAGAGGAAGGCGGAGACTGTTCTTTTTCTGGCTGCTCTCTCATCATTTCATCTCCTACCGATTTTCCTCGGCTTTGATACATTGTTCCTCCGTTCCCTTTTTAGCCTTCACTTTTACTCTGCCTAGTCCTTTCAGTTCTGTCCATTTGTATTCATTTTCTCTCTTTTCCACGCCTCACAATCTATTTTTTTTTAATAAGTCAGAACTCATCTTCCCTGCAACAGGCGGACTGCACTGCTAACAGGATCTTCAATGTCACAATGGCAGGGAAAAATCAATCAAGAGCAGAAACTGCTCAACAATGTGAATCATGACATGATAAACGCATGCCTCCCTTGGTGTCACAAATTAAGGTTTTTTAGTAAGGGGCAATATTTGCTCCACTGGAATAGAATTTAAGAAGCATTTTTTACCTTATAGTTTTTTTTGCATCTCTAAACGCATCACTTTGTCCATTTGTAATTATTTTAGTTGAACCGAAGAACTCAAATGTAAAGATTAAATAGTTTTTAACATTGTCTACATGTTTTGTGGAATTTTGAATATGCTTAAAGATAAACCATGTGCAAAATCATCAGTCAACATCATTCCTTAAAACTGCAATGTACCAAAGACCCACATTTGGGGTCTTGGCCATTAAGTCTTGTCCGAGGTCTCTGCACACTAAATCAAGAGATTTTGGAGAAACCTTTCCAGTGTAAGGTAAATGGAAGCGTCAGTGCAAGTACTAATAGGAAGACTTAATGCCACGTCATATTACAATAAAATATAAAGCCAATCAGCACTCAACACAAATATAATAGCCCTCTGCTTACCCTTTATTGCGTTTGCAGATACAGCCACAACTTTTTCCCCCATACTCCCCACCACCACCAGGTTGGCCCCATCCAAGTGGGGGTATGCTCCGCCCTGCCTTCATCTTCAGCAGTAATAGCTGGAAACTACTACGACTGATTCAAGCTACGGATGGGGCCTAAGCCAAAATAATTCTGTTCTTTGTATTGGTTCAATCAGGACCACTTCCGTCAAGTATATTTATGACAATTATAATTGCATTCAGTTAGTGTTGGTGGTATGGTTATGTTCTGGGCAACACTCCACACGTCGGTCCATGCAGCCATACTTGGACAGAGTATACTTGGACAACAAGACAAGCCCCCCTGGGCTACAGAACAGAACCATTATAAGCATATATAATTACAATTCACAATTACATGAGTTGTAAACAAAATGTGAGAGACTGCTTCCAATGAAGACACTGTAAAGAAAGAACAAGTTTGATCGGATTACAGGTTCAGTTGGTGGAGTTGGGGTTGGAGGAGGGAGTTAATTGCAAGATGCTCGATTTTTGTGAATAAATACTTTTGAGTTTTAGCTTTCATCTCCTGAGTCTTTCTGGTAGAAATATTAATAATAATGGCCACACATTATTCCCAAAGTGTGTCAAATTCTCGCTATTAACAAACCATTAAATATGGTTTTTGCCTCAATTAACTCATACTTTGCTGCTTGTTAATAGTTAGTAGGGTAGTTATTAAGTTTAGGTATTGCATAGGATTAGAGATGTAGAATATGGTCATGCAGAATATGTGCTTTATAAGTACTAATAAACAGCCAATATGTTACTAACAGGCATGCTAATAAGCAACTAGTGAGAAAACTGGTCCCTATACTAAAGTTTTAATAATTAGATATTATATAATTTGGTAGTAAAATTAAACTGTTGCACATGTTATTGCTGCAAAGATGAGAATGTGTATTTGTACAACATTGGCAACTGCTTTTTATTACTTAATTAGAAGTTTTTGTCTTTTACATATAGGACAACTGAGCTGACATTTAGACATTCATTTTAAACATTTTTAGAACACTTTTGGCCTGTTTACACCTGATCAATTCATGAGTTTCCTCTGATCAGATAGCTATCCAATCATTAAAATAGCAGATGTAAATGCCCTCCAAAACCCTTTCATAGAAGGATTTAAATCCAATCACTCAAACCACTTCAGGAGGTGGTCTGGGACGAATTCCAGACAAAACTGGATAAGTGTAAATGCATTTGACTGTTTAAGCCACATGTGTAAATTTTACTCCTCCCAAAATGTTAAATAATTTTTTGTGTGTGAGAGCGTGTTATAGGCTAATGCATCCCATCACTGTGAATGAGTAGTTGATTACCTCTTCAGAATGCTGATGTGCAAACTAGGGGTGTGCACGGATAGTCGAACAAAAAAGAAAAAAAAGTTCACCATAAAACTTAATTTGGTCACGCTGTGATTCTCCACGGCATATTTGAAGATGTATGCAAGCAAAAAATAATTAATGAATGAATAAGGGGCTGTTCACATATCACGCCTAAAAACGCGTGGAAAACGCTATGCGCGCCGCTTTCTCCTTCTTTCCAAGACGCTCGGGCAGAAGCGCTCCTGGGGCATCTGCCAATGACGTGCTCTCTCCATGAAGACTCAGAAATTTCAGCAAAGGATAAATTAATTTGCAGCACAAAAAAATCACTTTTAGTAGCTCTGCTACTAAATTTATTTCAAAATGGCAATCCATATACAGCTATGATCAGCTGTTCCTTCATCTTGGCTGAGCTTTCAACGTTGATACAGGAAAGGATGAAGCTGAATGTTTAGTTCTTGTCAAATGACCTGTGGTGCGCTTGCGGCATTCAGAAAAGTTGAGATGTTTTTAACTCGATGCAGTGCGGACGCGACTGGAAAAAACGGGTGCATCGCACCGCGAGCGCATCGCGACAGTGTCGCTTCCATTATGAGCGCGCATACCACGCGCCTACATTGGAAATAACGAACTTGAGCCCGCAAAAGACGTGATAAGTGAACGGCCCCTAAGAACTGCGGTCTTCTACAGTACTTCAAATATGCCGTGGAGAATCACAGAAAGTGACCGAATTCAAGAACATTGTTGCAGAATCTCTCAAGCAACGAATAAACACCGCTAACTTGGAGAATGCAGTGAAAACTCCTCTTCTATCTCCCTGCCCTAGACCCTCGGCAAAAACATCTCAGGTTTCTCGATGAAAACATGAGAGAAGTAAGAAAAAAACTTTTTGAACATTATCAGAATCATTATCATTTTCCTTGATGCGAGTGGCGCGGATGCAGCCGCCGTCACCAACGATGAAGAGGATGCAATGCCCACTCGTCGGAAAAGGCTGAGCCAGTTCTTCAGCGATGATTACAGAGAGTCCAGCCGAGACGAGTGGAAACAGTTCTTGCTGGAGCCATGTATTCCACCAGATGAGGATCCCATTCAGTGGTGAAACGAAAACACGAAGCGCTTCACAAAACTTATTCGCTTAGCACAAGGTCTGTGCCGTCAGAACGCGTTTTTTCCGCGGCCGGCCTTATTGTTAACAGACTAAGGAGCCGACTTTCCCCCGATCATGTTTACATGCCTGTATTTCTTAACAAGAACATGTAAAACAATAGGAAAAAAAAGCAAAAAAGATTTGCTTGTTTCAAAGTTTCAAAGTTAAGTGTAGGCTACGTTCTACAATAGCCTAATTGCTGCAGGCTGCTTTACATTTTTTTTGTTCACTTTTTTTTTTCTTTGTTCACTTTTTTGTTGTTGCTTTTAATCTGTACTTTTGTTTGTTTGCACGCATTGTTAAAGGTTTTCAGCTACAAAACACGATGTGTGATGTTCAAGCTTATTGTGTGTAAGCTTGTTCAAAATGACGGAAACAATAAATGTTGCTGAAAAATAATGTCTGTCTCATTAAACTTAATTTAAATAAACGAATATTCGAATATTCGTTTTTTTGTGAGCTCAAATATTTGAATGTGATATTCGCGGAAAACGCCCATCCCTAGTGCAAACTAGTGCAAATGAAACTGAAAGTAAGTCGCAGACACTCAAAACACAATTATCTTCATTAAAACTATCTTATCTTATAACTAATCTTATCTTACGAGTGCTGATGCCGCTATCTCTCCTATTGTGGTCTTTGATCTTGAAATTAGCTGATATTGAGTAAAATGCAGCACATATCTGTTTCTTGTTGAGGTGAACGTTAAATTTGCCTATAGCGTGGGATTTAAAGATCGGATTTATATCCGTTTTGCCAAGACATATTTAAGTGGCCAAGTTTAAATGGAACCATTTTAACAAATTAGGTAGATATCCCTTCACTAAAAACACATTAAGTGACCAAGTGCAAACAGTATAAGGCTAATGATAAACGGGGCAACTTTTTGTGAAATTTTGTTATGCAACTTTTTTCGAGCAGTGTTGTTTGGGCAATTTCTAACAAATTTTTATCTGAACACTTTATATCGGCCCTGTGCTTTACCTGGTTGGTTGCCTGCTGACGGCACCATTAACGAAAGTTGTCTAGCAACATTGCTCATAAAGTGCCCCATGTATCTTTAGCCTAAGTGTGTCCCATTTGGTAATGAAAAGTTCTAGATTTGTGGTCATCACACTTACTTGAACAATAGTGGAAAAAATGTAAAAAAAAACATCATGCAAGTAGACAAGTGACCAAGTGCAAAAAATGCAAATGTGGGTATTTGGACAGGCCCAATCTCAAAAGTGTGGTCTGAAACTGCCCTCATTTCCCATCTTCACAAACATGTAACCAATCTGTCAACTTGTGGGGTGGGGCTTTATATATGATTATCTTCACCAGTCATAGGTTTCTATTTACAAAAGATTTCTGCAGTGTTAAGCAATGTAGAAACACTTTTTAGGTATATTTGAAGCTCTAGTCACTATGAGCTGTCAATATGCAAAAACTATTTTTTCAACTTTTGGTTTTAATTGAATAGCACTTTTCTACAGAAATACAATGGATTATGAATGTTGTTTTATTATGACTGCATAACATCACCCACAATTCCCTCTTAGTCCATGCACTGCTAATGTTGTTAATCCCTCTTAATCCAATCCCAGGCTGGCATCTCAATCCATCACAGTTCACTCAACTGTCCAAGCAGCTGTTTTTTCAAAAGCATCTGATACCATTTCAAATACCATTCTATAGCATTTTCCTAAACTAAAGCCAGGAAAAACAAATCTAAAATCCCATGCCCAATGAATTCAAACACTATGACAAATACTGAAGCTTTTGTACTTCACCTAAAAGCCAAATTGCTTTCAGGCTGGTCTGTCTGCTAGAAAATTCCAAATCAGACAGACAGGACTGTGATTAGCCTTGCGCTGCGAAAAACCTAAACAGATGAGCTCTGATCAATGTCTGAATTAAAACCATTTTATAACAGTTTGGGGTTTCTCACATAATGTTTGAGGTTAGGCCTGGAAACCAATGATTCCTTACTCGGAGAGATTCAGAACTGAACCAAAATAGTCTTTCCTGAATTTACACTGAATCTGAATTGAGGCAGGAAACATGATTTGCTATTTGAATGTAAAAAGCAAAGTTTTAATTAACTGAAAAATAATTTAAATAGAAATAAATAAGTTACTGTAATTTTAATTAGAAATGTCAAGATTTTGTCTAGACTTCAAATGTCAAGACTTTGGTTGATTGGATTTTAATTTGCTATTCTGTAGTGGACAAATGGATGGATTGATAGATTTGTATTCTCAAGTGGATGGATGGATTGATAAAAGGATAAATGGACTCACATTCCTGTTTTCAATGATTGCATAGGTGGATTCACAATTTTAAAGTGGATTGATGGATGGATGGACAGATTTGCAATCAATTCTGCAGCGTGTAAGATTAAACTGCCTATACTTTTGCACTCAAAAATACTTTATTTCCTGTTTATGAAATTTTTATGTGGCAACCAGGACTCTGATCACAGTTTCTCAACACTATTGTGAGAACAAAGTCTCTATTATTTACTGTTATCTATCATGCCAGCATGCCATGCTATCCAAACTGTCGCCATATCTCTGCCACAGATGCTGACGCTGAGCTCTCTCATCCACAATCCTCTCACTGCAGCTCCCAAAGGAATCCAAACTCATTTTAATATGTGCCGTGTATTATCAATAAACCACAGCCAGATTAAATCCCATCAAACGCTGAGCTCACAATGTCACTCTTCTGTTGCTCTTTATTGCATTCAGATGCTTTTGCTACAATTAGGCTGATGATACACGGGCAACGTTTTGAGTCAATGTTGCCGGGCAACTTTTGTTAATGTTGAAATCAATGGGCAACCAAGCTGAGACACAGGGCCCACGACGAATATAAAGTATCCACATAGAAAGTTGTTACCCATTCTCAGTCGAAAAGTGCCCAAAAAAACATTGTTAAAAAAAAAGTTGCCTGGCAAAATTGCTCAAAAAGTTGCCCTTGAGTTCCTGAGGTAACAAAGCCTTGAGATGGTGAGGTCAATGTAGAAGGCATTCATGGAGAGAACAGCTCTGACCTAATAAGCAGTCAAAGACCTTAATTCTCATAATTGACATGTTTATTTAAGGCTGTCATAGCTGTGAAACTAAAACTCAAGTTTTTTTTAAATTAATCAAAAGGTTTTTTTTTACTTTTTATTCATCAAATAATGTCTCATGGTTTCCACAAAAAGGGGATTAGTTCACCCAAAAATTAAAATTCTATTATTAATTCCTCACTCTCAACTCATTCCAAACCTTCGTTAATCTTTGGAACACAAATTAATATTTTTGATGAAATCTGAGAACTCTCTGATCTGAGTTCACCCAATAATCAAAATTATGTCATTAATAACTTACCCTCATGTTGTTCCAAACCCATAAGACATTATGTGGAAGTCGTGGCCTAATGGTTAGAGAGTTGGACTCGCAATCAAAGGGTTGTGAGTTCGAGTCTCGGGCCGGCAGGAATTGTAGGTGGGGGGAGTGCATGTACAGTTCTCTCTCCACCTTCAATACCACGACTTAGGTGCCCTTGAGCAAGGCACCGAAACCCCCAACTGCTCCCCGGGTGCCGCAGCATAAATGGCTGCCCACTGCTCCAGGTGTGTGTTCACAGTGTGTGTCTGTTCACTGCTGTGTGTGTGTGCACTTTGGATGGGTTAAAAGCAGAGCACGAATTCTGAGTATGGGTCACCATACTTGGCCATATGTCACGTCACATTAATCTGCAAATGACTTAGGCTGTTAACTTTTTTTAATGTGGCTGACACTCCCTCTGTGTTAAAACAAACCAATATCCCGGAGTAATTCATGTACTCAACAGTACACTGACTGAACTGCTGTGAAGAGAGAACTGAAGATGAACACCGAGCCGAGCCAGATATCGAACAAAAGATTGACTCATTCAAAATGTTATTGCAGACTGCACTACATGCCTCTACGACGCAAGCTCTCATGAGCGGGGTTGTCAGATATCAAGAGTTCATATCCCCAAATCAGGCCGGAGTGTTTTGCTTATTTTAAGCAATCTAGCAACCAAGCACATGCACTCACTCCTCATTGCGGATGCGCCGTCACAGATGATTTGAAAAACAAACAAGCTGGAGTTCAGCGATCTAAATGAAAGTGTCACTCAGACGGTCTGTGTTCTGTCATGAGATCTCACTATATTGTTTGTGATTTTGATCACTGAATAAATACACTTAATCGCTGTTATTTTAAAGGGCTCTTATGATACGATTTCAATTTTTCCTTTCTCTTTGGAGTGTTACAAGCTAAAGAAGCTTAAAGAAGCTTAAAGTGCATAAAGAAGATCTGTAAAGTTGCAAAGACTAAAGTCTCAAATCCAAAGAGATATTCTTTATAAAAGTTAAGACTCTGCCACGCTCCCCTAAAACAGCTCGTTCAAACATTCCCCCACGTCTACGTCACTATGTGGAAATATTTGCATAATGCCGCCCAAATGTTTACGCGAAGAAAGAAGGCATGGTCTCAGTAACCTCAGTTATGTAAGGGAGATGCTGTGTGTATCTAGGAGACAGCAAAAGCACTTTATTTGGTAAAAAGTAGATGCATTTAGGAATCTTTAAGATTAATTACAACAGAACAGCAACGCATTTTATGGACGACTGTTTCGTGAACCTAGGAGAGGAGGTAGTTGCTAAAATGTCAAGTTTTCATTGAGTAAAACTAGACTAAAATGTTGAGACTTTTAGTCCACTAAAACTTGGCTAAAAATAAATACGATAAGGTTGACTAAATATGATAAAAATTAATAAGGACATTTTAGCCCTGGACTAAGACTAAAATGAAAATATCTGACTAAATTAACACTAGTCAGAAAGCTCTCAGATTTCATCAAAAAGATCTTAATTTGTGTTCCGAAGATGAACGGAGGTCTTATGGGTTTGGAACAACATGAGGGTGAGTAATTTATGACAGAATTTTCATTTTTGGGTGAATTAACCCTTTAAGCGGCATAACTGTTTTCAACATGATAGAAATTTTTGCTTGAAATTCAGCTTTGCCATCACAGGACTATATTACATTTTTGTATTTGTAATCATTTGAATAATATTTCACAATATTACTGTATTTACTGTATTTTAATCAAATAAATGCAAAGTTGGTGAGCATAAAAGACTTCTTGCAAAAAAAGGTATACATATTGGAGAAGACAAATGTCTTTCCGGATCTTGTGATTGAATCACCAAAGATGGATGTTAATACAAGCTGTAAACAGGGCTGAAGGAAAAAAGTGAATTAATAGGAATGACACTAATTTGCTTCCCCATCCTCTCTGGGCTTGATCTGATTTGGAGGTAACTTCTCCCCAGAGTCCTGTTCCACAAAAATAACTCTAATACATCTCTTACCTGCAAGCGACCATCACACACAATAGGAGGATATTTCCGTTAGTCAGAAGGTTTGTTGATTCACTGAATGTCCTGAAAAGAACAAGAGAGCCATCCAGTTCTGCGCATCAATTTACATATTCCTTAAGGAAACTCCAAAATGTAAAAAATAAATAACTAAAAACTGCAGTTAGATTTTGTTTCATATTTTGTATACGTTTTTATATTTTTTATTAAGTACTAAAACGTTTTTATTTTAATACAGAACAGACATTACAGATTGTTCAAGGACTATGTAAACTTATGTGCAGAACTGTACAGATAAAGAAGGAGAACTCTAACTATGATGCTGTAAATCTGCAGTGAGAAAAACCTTGGGTCATGTACTGACTTCGATCTGAAAGCTTCCTCCTCTTATGCTGCTCTGCTCTCAGTATAAATGCATGGAGTCGGGGTGTTGTATATCTCTCAGCCTGACAGCTGATCCGCTGGCCCCTGTGCCAGTTTAATATGTGGGTTCTCTCTGCTGGGACTGCCATGCTTCTGCCCTGCTTTGTGCACACTCTCTCTCATTCCTGCACTGAGAGGAAGAGAGAGGCAGAGTGAAAGATGGAGAGAGAGAAACTAGGCCTCATCCATCATTTCATTAGACAGCAATGTGGCGGCCATGATAAAACTCGCAGCTTCGGTGGTTTGGTTCCAGGGGCTGAGAACCCTTAACAGGTTCAGATGCAGGAAATTACTGCTGCCTTCTCAAGATACAGACTACAAGGACCTACAGGAAAAAAAGAGTCACAGCATGTGTGATGTTTGAGAGCAGATGGAAAGTGTGAGCTATTCTGTGAACTGTGAGCCCATCCCCTAGCGCATTACATTTATAGAATTTTAAATAAGAGGGTTTTAAACTGGGGTCCAGAGACTAGGGGTCTGTAGAAAATGTATTAAACTAAACTTAAATAAAACAATAAATAATAATAACAGCAACAATTAATACATCTAGTTCCTGGCTCAGGATGACAGTTCCTTTACATGTAATCTACTAGCAATCACATTGTGGCAAGTGGAGTGGGGCGGAGCGATGCCGGTGGTGTAAGTCATAATTAGCGACACTCACCGGTCTCGAGTCCCACGGACGAGCTCTGGAAGTATAAAAGGAGGAGTGATGACACTGCAAGACCATAGAGGACCAGGCCTGGATGTTTGTTTTGTTCTTATTTTGTTTTTCTGTGCAGTCGTCCGTGAGAGGCTGCCCCTTTATTTTCTTTTTCTGTTTATTTTTTGGGTTAAAAATGGGCGAAAAATTCGAGTATGCTGCTGCATCATTACATCACTTCTCTAAACAAGCTGTCCCGGCTTATAGGCTGTATCGCATTTGAGGATCCTACAGGTGGCAGATCGTTCAAAGCCTTTTCTCACAGCAGCTAGAATAATTACATTTATTTTGATGGAGGATTGTAATCCAGAAAGAATTATGTTTACGAAATTTACAAAATTAAATTACATTCCGGTTTTAAATGGAATTACACAAGATTTGTATTTTAAAGACAACCAGTTCAAAGAAAGAATAATTTTCTTTTTGGGTTAAAATAATTTTTGAATATGAAATCCGCATAGTATGACAATTAGAGATTAGACCGTACAGAAATTTTAATCTACATGTGAATACACATATTCACGCAATGCTGATGTTAAAGGGGTCATACAGTATGATGATATTTCAATTTTCCTTTCTCTTTGGAGTGTTTTAAGCTCTTGATGCATAAAGAAGATCTGTAAAGTTGCAAAGACTAAAGTCTCGAACACAAAGAAATATTCTTTATTAAAGTTAAGAGTCAACCACACCCTCCAAAAATGGCTCGTTCTAACACACCCACACATGTCTACGTCACGATGTGGGAAGATTTGCATAGAAGATGCTGTCGGTGATAATCGCATACTCAGCAAAAATCGCATACCCTTTAAATTGGTACTTTTTTTGAATAATTACTTTTGGACCATTAAAAAGTATGTTGTATATGGTATGGATGTGTGAGGTATAAATGCAATTCAGAAATGCCTAAAAGTTGTCATTGTCATGTGACCTACTACTGTCAGTTGGTTATCGCTTTACTGCTATTCGCTATCCTCTGGCCACATGGGATAGAGTGTTCACTGGATGCTCACTTCAAAATCAGAAATAGAATTAGAACTATTATTAAGACTTTAGCCTATAGTTACAGTGATGTTTTATCTTCCTTTTGTCCTATTTTTTCACATACCAGGAAAAATACAATATAAAAAAATCAAAAGTGTCTGTAGCACAAACTATGCAGAATGAGTTACCCAGTTAATTCTATCACTCAGGGTTCAAGATTTTAGGAAAAACCCTAACTGCCCTAGTGAAGACAAAATAGCTTTAATATAAGTCCAACTTTCAATATTAACTTCCTTACCGTTCTGTCACATCTAACAGTTTGAGTGAGACTTTACCGGTTGGCAAGCATTACTTCCTCTACACCCCGCTCTTAAAGCTCATTCATTGCTGTCCATCCACTGTAGCCCAGGGCAGAATGACTTCCTCAACAAGAACAAATAACTCGGCCTGTCAACAGCACACTTGTGCCCAAGAGGACTTGGATACTGATGGAAAGAAGCTCTATTAGTGATTATGGGTCTTCTCACTTTAAGGCATCAAGGCATCCAACCATGATGATGAAAAAGACCAACTGGATTTAGCCTGCCATCAAATCATGGTAATAAAAGACCACATTTTAGATGAACACACACACACACAAAAAAATGTCCCTTTTGTTTTCTTCTCTTTTTTCTTTTTTTTTTTTACAACCAAAACACATTGGTTTGATTTAAGCAACCCCTTTTTTACATATCAAACTCATACTAGTGGTTTTAAGATTGTGGCGAGTGGGGCGGGTCGAGAGCTGTGGGAACAGAGCGAGGCCGGTGGAGTGATTGGAAATGAGCGATACCTGCTCGACCCACCGGCCTCGAGTCCCACGGAGGAGATGGAAGGATATAAAACAGGAGCAATGACAGTTAAGGAGGAGAGAGGACCAGGCCTGGATTTTAGTTGTGTTTGGTTTTTGTTTGTGCGCGGCAGTCGTAAGCTGGCAGTAAAATCCCAGTCATGACTGTGCTCTTTGGCCCATGGGGGCTTTGAAACATGGAGATGATGGAAGCAAAGAGAATCACAAAAAATCAACCACAAAACAACAGGGTCTGAAGCAAGAATACAAACACAGAGTCTCTGACTGGAGACTAAGAACATGTCTCAATAATGCAGCACAAAAACATGAGAGGGTATTTTCACAAGATGAACTATGTGGCCACTGGGTTAAGGTTTTGCAGATTTAACTGTGAAAAATGTACTGAAAGAACTAAGATCTGAGAATAGAAACACATATTTGCAGTTCTATCATCAACAACGTTTTATGATTCCTACACATTTTGTTCATCAAGATAATGTTAAAATATGAATATAATTGTAATACATTTTCAAGCCTAAATACAATTGGGAAGCATGGTTGTATTCACTATAGACATTGAAGAGGACTAGTCTCCCCACTTTTAGGCTGGTCTGTGTCAGTGGTCCTATAGCGCTAATCAAAGTCAAAATGATTGAGATGGCCAAGTAGGCACGTTTACGGTTCAAAGAAGCAGAGTGCAAATTTTAGCACAAAGTGTAAATTTTTACATTGGAAGAGAGTGAAATAAGATTAAATAGGTGAAACATTTAATATATGATAATTATTTTATGTAAGAAATGTTAAATCACTGACAGTAATATAGTGATGCAAACTACTCATAATTTTTCTTATATTTTGCCATTTAGAATCGAAAATATGGCATCATTTATGTGTCTCATGTAATTACAAACTGGTTGTGATGAGAAAAGAAATTTTTTTTGTTTTCAACATATATTAGGCATATAAGTGTGAATGTATTTTAATATATTGTCAAATAGTTCAAAATGCCTACTTCCCAATGAGAAAAAAACGAATTGGTCCCATTG
Source organism: Carassius carassius (assembly GCF_963082965.1). Lineage (NCBI taxonomy): Eukaryota > Metazoa > Chordata > Actinopteri > Cypriniformes > Cyprinidae > Carassius > Carassius carassius. The sequence goes on along the minus strand of NC_081759.1, from coordinate 18,213,335 downwards.
TTTAAGACATGGTTACAGACTTGTTTTCAAATGCAAAAAGCTAGAGTTAGAACATAAACAAGACTTTGTTTTGTGACTTAGGACAGCTACAGCTCTATATAATGCATTGTTAGTTATAGTACTTAGTTTACCACCAAACGTTCTATTACCTCTTCAAAACCTGCAGTACGTACCATTAGTTACGAAACTCCAAAAAAATGTTATGCTGTGAGCCTAAACACAAGCCCCATGAGCCTTTGCCTTCTACAGAGAAGGTCACTGGGCATGCTGAGAAACATGAGTGTTTGTCTGTATATGGGAAACATGTGACGGTGGGGGTCTTAAAATAAATAGAATAATCTGCACATCAGTGAGTTGAGGCAGGACTGTGGCGGCATGATGAAAAAGTACTGTATTTATTGCTTGATGGCCGAGTGGGCCGCACAACACTTAACATGAGACCACCCAAACCTGAGAGAGGCAGCCATTCATGCATGACAACAGCCTCTGTCAGCAAATCTGAGTGGAGAAGCAAGAGGAAAAAGATAGTGATAAGCCAGTGCTAATTGCATGATATCTTATGTGATTGAGCCAGTAAAGCATCTCAGAATAACATTTCATATCATGGAAATATATATTTATGGGTGTGGCCCATAATGACTAACTGGCCTATATCTTTTGAACACAATGTTCAAATTTGGCAAAACTTGGTACACATGGACAACAGGAAATTCTGAAGAAACATGACAAATTTCAAGAACTTCTTTATTCCCCCAAGGGTACAGTTTCTAAAATACAAGCCATCTATATCAATGGGAAAGACAAATGAAAGCAGAATTTAATATAACCAGTTTGCAAAGAAATCTGATCATTAATTGATTATTAAATTTTACCTTGCTTATATCCTCATAATATTGAGAACATACAATATTTGCTACCAGCCATGACTGAATATATTGCTGTCTGTCTAATTAAAATTTAGAGACAATATTATTTATCACTCCTAATACATAGAATAATACTTACATAATGGCGAATGTAGGTAACCAAACATCCCAACAGCCATTAACTTCCATATTATTTTCTGGAAGTCAGTGGCTGATGGGATTGTTGGTAACCAACATTCTTCAAAAGATCTTAATTAAGAAAGAAATTAATGCAAGATTGGAAAAGCTTGGGATAGAGTAAATTAAAGAAGTTTCATATTTGTGTGAGCTATCCCTTTAAAGTGTAATGTGTCTGGAATTACATAAGAAACAGAACAAACTGAGACAGACTAAATCCAGAAAAACTGTCACGTCTCCCAGACTCTTCAAGAAACCTACCTGCAAAGCAACAGTACTGTTATAAGTTTTAGGCACTTGTGTAAAAATGTCATAAATATATTTTCTTCATCAACTTACTTCTATTAACTAAATTAAATCAACATTTGGGATGACCATCCTTTGCGTTTAAAGCCGCTTTTGCCCTGTGCACATGCACATTGTTTTTCAGGTAGCTTTGCAGGTAGGTTTCTTGAAGCATCTTGGAGACATTGCCACAGTTCTTCTTGATTTATTCTGTCTCCGTTTGTTCTGTTTCTTCATGTGATTCCAGACAGACTGATGATGATGATGAGATCAGATCTCTGTGTGGAGCACTGGTTGCTGTCAGACTCCTTGTGCTAACAAAAATCACAAAAATGAATGTTTGGACATGTAAACTGATATTTCCTACTGACACACTACAGCAAAATACAATTTTTTACCTGTTGAAAATACTAGTGTTTTAATCATTTTGGCCGCCACTGTACATGAGACATTGGTGCTTGAACCCCAATAATTGCCACATACAGCTTTAACAGATCTTCATCATCAAATCATTTTCTGTTAATTAACATTTAATATGCAGAGACAATTAGGTGAGCAATGTCAATAACGTACACATGAAGCATGAGCTTTGCTAGGTTTTTTAGTGGGGCTATAGCATTTATCTCCATAAACTGTAACCAAATACGCGATTGCCTCAGAGTCTGTCCTCTTAAATTTCATTTGAAAACAGCGGCAGACCTGTCTCCTTCCCGTCTTTCAGCGCACTCTACAATCTGCAGACCGCAGCAGAGCAGCGCGAGCAGACTCAAACACAAACAGAGGACACAAGGTGTGTGTTTATCAACAGATTGTTAGAATATCTGTGCAGTTCTTTGTCATAAATACAGCTTACAAAAGGTAACAAGGGAGCAGTCGGTTTCTCATCTACTGTAAAGTTTTCGCTCCGTTCACCGCTCATCACACCACAGCTGTTTCCTCCAGCGACAATCGAGCCCTTAACACATATGAACACATACTTTAATTACACTAATTTAAATAAACTTAATCTAATTATACATACTTTATACATACACTGCTGTGCAAAAGTCTTTGTCTTAGGCAGTCTGTTGTCAGACTGCTTGAGCATTCAACAACCTCACTAGATTATTATTAAAATTAATGGCAAAATGAATGTTTGGAAATGTAAACTGATATTTCCTACTGACATACTAAAGCAAAAGATCTACCGTTTTAAAATTATCGAAATGGCACCGGTATCGAATAAAACCCAATCGATACCCAACCCTACTGTACCTCATATATATCCAAAATGATCAGTGTTGAATGAAATCAAATTGGTAATACAATAGAACCGCAGTCTTGTGAACGAGAATCAGTTCGAATCATGACATTTGTGTCAAAACCCAGCCCTAATAATTACTACTATTTTTCCTAAAAAGGCTTTTAGGAGGCTCCCAATCCTGCCTTTGGTCCAAACAAACAATGTTGCTCCAAACTCACACCATTGGTTAATTCAGAAGTCAACCAAACACCCAAATATATTACTCAGAAACATGATCAAACCCTGCCTTCACCTCCAAAACAACAAAGATGGCAGTGCTAACAATGCTCATAAATAAATTATTCGTCAGTCAGAGCTGTGTAGTGTGTACACTCAGTTATGTACTAAAGCATTTAGCAGAAGCCATACACACATCACTGCCAAACGTAGCTCCCAAATCCATTCCTTTCTCTCCTTCTGTAATGCCTTGAGTATGGACAGAACATCTTTATCCTCCGCCCTTCAAATTCTTCTACAAATCCAAGAAATGCAATTTATTAATATCTACTTTCAAATGCTAATTTTTGATACATAAATCATAAGACACAAGGTTGCTTGTGCTTCAGAGAAAACACAGAGAGAGAGAGAGAGAGAGAGAGAGAGGGAGAGGGAGAGATTTAGGGTATTAATGGAACTAGGAAGAGGAAGACTACTCTGTTCTGTATTATCTGAAATGGAAAAAGTCTCTTGAAAACAGGGCAACACAGATGCTAAACTACATTACTATGGACTTTATATATGTTCTTCTGGGACATCTGATAAAAAATAATGTACTAATTAAAATTTTATACCATGAAGAGGATTGCGTAAGATGTATTTTTAGAGGAAGGGTAGAGATATAGCTTAATTAAAAAAAAATTGAAGTCAATGGAAAGTCTTTGCAAAGCATTCAAAACATTATATAATTTGTATATAAGAAATAAAACCCATGAGCTTATTTTAAAATCTCTTTTTACATAAATCTGATCACAGTTGGTGACCTTGCTGAGATCTATGTTAAACATCTCCATTTACTGCTCAGCATTTATCTTTTAGCTGTGTATGAGCATCAGCTGAGATATTAGAGATCTCAATTGTGATCTTTTCTTTCTATGGGTTGTTTACTGACAACACAACTTTTGCCTTACACTCCTTAATTCCTTAAACTCTTGAATTCCTTTCATTCTTTGATTGCTTGAAGAGCCTTAAACATCCATGGAATCTTTCCATTTTACAAAATGTTCATTATAGTGGAAGTAGCTTCTTTAGATTATGAAAATGTTCTTCACACACACACACACACACACAAAAAGTTTGTTCAGAAATGTTTACTAAAAGATTCTTTGGCGAACCAAAAATGGTTCTTCTATGACATGCAAAGACCCATTTTTGGAACATTTATTTTAAAGATACTGTCCTAAGAAATTTGATCCTTATTGGAAATCATGAATAGAATACAACAGGTCTAAACACCTCCTTACTATATTTAATAAAAAATTATATTTATAAAGAATAAATATTATATATATATATATATATCAATTTAGCGAATGGGTGTCCTCTTTTCTTTCTGACATATTTCAGAACTTTCTGTTCAATTAACAAAATTAACACTGTACAGAGCTACAGTTTTAGTTATACACACATAAATCTACATTTTGTGAGGAGCTGTCAATATGAGCCCATTTTGCACATCCATCACAATAAATCAACATTTATGCAAAACAATCTGTTTCAATAGTACAGGTGTTTAGAAAGAGCTCATGTGTTTTTGTTGCCAGGAAAAAATTATATCCTAGGGGCCTTTTCCTCCAGGTGACCTTTAGCCTTATCATCTCTATCATGGAAAACTGTAAATGTGAGGGGCCAAATCTTACTAAATGCTACATATTTTAAGGTCAAACTGATTTGACGATTGATGACATTGGACGGTCAAATACAAGTGAAGCACTTTGTTAAAAAGGCTTTTGTTAAATTTGTTTGTTGCGATATCCTGACAGTGTGACAAAGCCGGATTTCCAAATCAAAAACAATTCCCCAAGGACAAATCAGCACTGAATTTACAAACATTAGTGAGGACAGTCCGATAAAGCCTGCAAAACACTCAGTGTTTGACTAACCCCTTCAGAAATCTCGAGCCTTATTTGACACAGTCCCCTTAGCTCAGATCACGGACTTTTTCATGTGACCCAGTTTTAAGACACACCAGATATTTTTTTACCTTTACAAAGTTGTAAACTGCAAAAGGACATTTCAACAGGTTATGTAACTATGTTTTCATTTTTACCAGTACGACTCATCAGCATTTACTGGGATGGTCCAATTTCAACTCTTGTTTTATGAGCTTTGAATTATTGAAAATGCTTGGTGCACTTTGCTGCTAAGAATAGACCTATGTCAAATGAGCAAAACTACTATGCCCTGCACTGAGATAAGCAATGCTCTTCTTTCCCATCATAAACAAAGAATGTGCCAAGAGCCATCTATGCCATATGATATATATATTACTTTCTCAATACATTTTTTTTTCAAAACAAGTATATAAAGCAATATCAAGCTGATTATTCAAAAGGAAAATCTTTCAAAAGGAAACTTCTTCACACTATGGTTTTGTCTTTGTTAAAACAGTAATTACATGTCCAAGAATAAAGATCTGAATATAGACTTGACCAACCAATCAAGAGGTATAATCTAATTTGGCTTGATGATGTGGATTCTTGATATTGTGTGTGAATGTATGATGACAATTGTTTCACTTTTTTGAGACTGCCTTCAAGAGGATGGTTGGATAAGCCTTGGAGTTGCTAACAAAAGCATCAAATAACTTCCAGTGTATAAAGATTAATTTAGTTTCTGATGTAGATTTTCAAATACGGACAGGTTAAAGTTACTCTTGTCATGTAAAAAAAAAAAAAGGAAAAAGAAGAGAAAAGAAAAGAAAAGAAACACAAAACCCTCTTAGAGAAACTCGACTCTAAAATGCTGGCATGATGCTAAAGTAATTTTCATCGATTGAATACCAATGGGGAAAATATCAAGATTGTTTAGTTTAAAAATGCAATGTTGCATTGCATTGATGTTAACACTTTTTATGAGTTTACTATATAAAGGAAATGTCAGAATTGAGACCATGATCAAAATCTTACATTTCAACTTTTCAAAAGTAAGACAGAACCTGTAATAACTATAAATAAATAAATAAACTTTCTGTTTCAATCTATTTTCAATCTATTCTAGAAATATTTAACCAAAACAATGTTCTTTAGAATCAAAGCCCAGGACAGAAAAGTTCCCCTATGTGGCTGGTGTAGGAGCCATCCTGTAATAATTCTGCAGGTCTGGCTACGTTTTATTCTAAAGTTGCGGTATCCTCAATTTTTATATCTAATACATTCAAACGTTTATGTGTTAATGCACGTTTACCATATATCCACTTCCAGCCTACCTGCCAAGAGCTTGAAGGAATCTCTTGAAATTTGCCCAGCCCGCCAAAGGTGTAACATCTGTACATATGATCCAGAGACTCGGAGCAGTGCCACAGAAGCCCGAAACTCACGGAGTCCTTGTTTTTCAGATGCTCCTTCACTATCCAAGCGGGTGAGATGAAACTAAAACTGCAAATCGCGACCAGGGCGGAGGACAGAAGCACCCAAAAACACCCGACACAGCTGAACATCCTCACAGCAGCGTGGGGCAGCGAGACCGGAGACAGATCGATTCCCAGCCCTTAACAATTGCGATCAAACAGCGAGTGCATCTGGAGCGCGCTCACTCACTGGGTGACATTCGACGAGCACCAAATAATCACAGGAACACATGAGTTACCGATGCGCTGAGAGTGTGCGGACACACGGATGCCCCAGTGAACCACGGAGCATACACACGCCTAACTTTTCAATTAAACGTAATTCCAGCTCGATCCAGTTCAATAGAGAGGATACTCCAGTTAATTCATCAGAGAGGAAAGCAGCTGGAGGACAAAAGACCACCGTCACACCCAGAGCTCAAGCTCTCAGAACTGCCTCCAGCAGGTGCTCACTATGTAGTAAGATCTGAATCCGCTCTGTTTGCGTTACTCACAGCCCGCATGCATCCTCATCATCATCATCTTCCTCAGCTCTGACACGCAGCTCGCGCGCTGCAGGAGTGAGAGCTCAAACTTACTGCGCCGCGCCGCACGCCTGCCTCAGTCACACGGACGTGGGCGTCACCGCCACTGCCAAGGTGTTCAAACGAGTCTTTGATTCATGAAAATTTGTTTTTCTTTTTTTTCAAAACCTCAATCGTGTAATAAACTCATACCATCATTATAGTTTTCATGCCCTGCGTTTCGTTTCGTACCCTTGCCTAACCTCATCAACATACACCGATAAAAGCACATTACATATAGGATGAATAAGTATAATTCAGCAACCCAAACAATTAAATGCGGTATTATTTATAGTTGTTGTTTTTTTCGTTTTAGCATTCTGAAATATTTGTTTAAAAAGTGTGAAAGTGTAGCGTGTCTTACAGTGCCCACTGCTGGTGACTTTTCACTTGTGTATGAGAATGGAAACAAATATTGAGCTTCACATAGTTAAAGCATCCTGGAAATTTCTATAATATATATATATATATATATATTTCTAGTTATGCTCAATATATTTCACTAAGTAGAAACCACCTAAAGGGAGACAGTGATGAAAAAAATACTGAGAGGGAAGGAAAAGTTATATTTCAATCATTGTATAATATATTATTTGTAAAATATATTTCAATGTTTTTGCGAGCGAAGGTGAATGCAATTTCTTTCAAATTCCAACGCTTTAAAATACGTAAAAAGTGAATACTGGAAGATTCATTAAGAATTATAATAATCGAATGGAAAAGTATATGTTTTAAAAACGTGCATACTACAAACAAATGAGAAAATTGGTAATGTCGTTTCAAAACTAACTAGCCAATGAGAAGCTTTGTCTCTGAGACCCGCCCACACAACTTAAACTGTGAAAGTGAAAAAGAAAAGTTGCTTTTTTTTAAAGCTTTTTATTTTAATAACATTTTCTTTTTTTCTGTTTTACAGGATTCTTATTTTCTTCGAATTCATTTGATCTGAGTTCCGCTCAATACGTCAGCACAAATCCAATTTCAAAGTGCAAATCAACAATATTCTGCCTACACAAGTAACTGTAAAACGCTGTGTCCAATCGAACCCAAGAAGAAAAACAAAAGACAAAGCCTGCGTCAAGAGACGTTTCAACAATATATGTATTTAAATCAAACACATTTAAATATATTATAGATCAAGTACACATATATTTCAGAAAACATATTAGTGGTACATAGTACCAAAAGTCTTTTTCCTGTTTCTCGTCCACATCTCAATGAGGTCCAAAGCAATAACTTCATGTCCAAGACAAGTTTCTAAAGGAACAATCAACATTGAGATTTTCTTAGACAGAGCTTGTCATATCATACAAAAAAGAAAAGAAAAGAAAAAGACAATCACCATCAAAAGAACTAACATTAATATATGGCGGTAAACCAGGAATCCACATGTATACAGAAGGGGGATAAACACTGCCCTAACAGTTCAGTTTGTGTATCTCTACAGTCTAGAATAAGATCTGGAAAGGGTTCTAGAGGGAGTTTTTCCAGGCCCGTATTCATTAGTTCCCATTCCCTCAGTCACTTCAGCTCCATGAGAGAGGGACAGAACGGTCTCTGACACTGGCTGACTTACATCCACTATGGCATTCCGTAAATCTGTAAATAAAACTGTACATAGCCACCTTAGGTGTTTATGCATTTCTGTTCTTCTGTTTACTTGTACTAAAAAAAAAAGGTCTAAGCACTTCATAGCCACTCTTTAAAAAAAGCGAATGAAAAAGAACGATAAAAGAGAAGTGTGAGATAAGAATTAAGATGAGGAAGGAAACATTTAAGTCACAGCCACTTTGTAGTTCCCGTTCAGATTCCTGTGCACTTCCTGTTGGCCGACATGGTAACAGCTAAACACAACAGCAGGTACGTTTTGAAATATTTGTGTCCGTGTTCATTCAGTCTTGTTCTGAAATATTGTTCTGTTCGTCTGCTGTGCGACAGCTCTCGCCGGATTATTCACACCTACAGTTAAACTCATTTAGCTCCTCTTCATATAATAAACAGAATTCCTTCGGAGTGCTAGAAATAATGGGATGGATCATACGGAAAACATATTGGCTATTAGTGTGCATATCTAAACACTCACGCTCTCACACACAAACACATGCAGGAAATCATGGAATGCCTCTTTCAAAGTCCTCACTGATATGTTAATGCAGTTCAGCTCTGTGTTCGTCTTCAGGTGGTTTGCTTCTCCAGTCGTTATGCAGAAGGTGACAGGAGCGGGGGGGTAGGAGCTGCTTCCACACTTGACCAGAGGGTCATAGCTGATGAAAACAGAAAACATCCCATTTACTGCATGGCTAAAATAAGTTCAAACATGACTAAAATCAAAGGGATAATGTGTTGTTCAGTCATACCATTTCTTACACAGCTTTTCATGTCCACATCAATAATTACTCATTTTACTATTATAATTTTACTAAAAAAAAATGATAACTGAAATTTATTTGTAGTTTTCTGCTAAATCCAAGCAATTTGGTAATCTGGTAAAAAAAGTTGGTGCATCGCTATAAAAAAGAGAACCATACAAACTCTAAGGAATTGCCTTTGTTTTCCACAGAAGAAGGTAAGTCTGGGTTTGGAACGACTTGAATAAATTACAGATTTTTTTTGGGGGGGTGAAGTTCAAGAAACAGATCTTTATGAACGCAAAGATAAAATAAGATGTACTTTTGTTGCCTTCACTTCAGGGCTTCCCTGGTGTCCCTGCTGCATGACATCATTGACGATCATTTTTGCAATCTTCCATGCCATCTCTTCTTGTGCCTGGCACACCAAAAACAAAGACAGTCCATATCATCATCTATACATCCATTTCCACTTAATAAAAAGACATTCAAAAAGATGATAAAGATGAAGATGATAAAGATGATAAAGATAAAGATGACATGTCTTTTGAATGAAATAAGAAGGGGCACACCTCATCCGAGTTTCCTTGAACCCATTTCTTCATTGCTTGAGAAAACATGGAACCTGATAGAAAGGAAATAAAGTAAGAGTGAGTGAGCTGGACAGAGCAGTGAATCCTGCTTTTCACTGCTCTTCAACACAATCACCCCACATCACCGGCTACTTATCGCCATGGCAACACACTCTCTGCACTCACACTGAAGACATCAAGAGCACTTCAGCAGAAGTCATAACTAAGAGCCAACTCACACAATACCAAACGTGCAAGTGTGTGTCAGTGAGAGAGAGGAGAAAAAAGTTCTCAAGAGCAAACGCACACGCGCGCGCGCGTGTGTGTGTGTGTGTGTGTGTGTGTGTGTGAGTGTGTGTCCTACCCTTGGATTTCTTCACATCTGGCTCTGGCTCAGCCTCTCTGATGAACTGGCCCAACTCATTCACCTTCCCAAAGGTCATTCTTCTGAGATGAAAGCAAGAAAAGCTGAATCTGGATCTAAATCCAGTGTTTTGTGCATAATACCAAGCTTCAACAATAAGAATCTTTTTCTGCTGGCCCAGGTGGACCTCAAAAAAACATACATAATATTTTTAACTGACTTTTTATGTGCCCAAAAAAGTAGGTATTTTTACTTCCATCTATGTCAGCCAATGAGATACCTAGATGTTGCCTTGATGTATATAATGTTCAACATGCAAGGTCTAAAACATATCCATGATCAATGAATGTTTATTGTAGTAATGGCCTTGATAAATCCTTTTTGTTGAACATTAAAGATGTTTATGTTGTACCGATCTGAGTTCCAGTGATGGGAAGGAAGTGTAGCATGAAGGTTTTGAAACGCTGACTCACCCAGCATACGGTCTCTGGTAGAGAGACTCGGGGTCCAGACTGGCGATGTCCACCGTTATCGCCTCATCGAAGTTCTTTAGGATCTTGACTGCTGCTTTTTTAGTACCTTGCTGCAATTAAAGATCAGGACAAAGTTAGCCATACCTGCATCCATATTCTTGAAGAATCCTTGTATTGTTCTGAAAAACATGTGCGATGAAGCTTTTGGGGAGAGTCAATCACCTGGACTTGTGACCCTTCTGTGATGCTTGAGTTGCGGTCGACTTCTGGTGTCCAGCCCTGGCTGGGGGTGTTGGCATTTGCTCCGGTAAACTCGTCCACCCGTACAGAGTTGATAAGGTCGCTCAAATACTTATAGTAAAGGTTGCTTGACAGAAAGCCTGGCATGTAAACCTGAGGTTGAAGAAAACAAGAAAACTTCAGAAGGATTGTTCGTCCTAATACCAAGCTTCCACCTTCATCATTTTTTGTACACTTTTATAGAAAAGTGTTGTGGTAACATAACCCACTTTCTCCATGGTGGTCCAGGCCTGTCTTAGTGGAGTGTTGAAGCAGTCTGGGAGAGGTCCGCCTTCTCGACAGATATTAGATTCGATCTCCATCCGCACAGAGTCACCAAAACCCAACGGATTTGTGGCTTGGAGTGAAAAATACCTAAGCAGATCACATGAATTGTCATGTCTTCTGTTTACCAAAAGTAATGGTTATGCTGTTGCCAGATCTTAAACACTAGAGAGGCATGTGCATAATTGCATAGTGTCAAAATCAACAGGCCTATGGGTTGCCTTAATGACTAGTTAGCAACAAAGAAGCTAGAAAAATGTAGAAAAATGCTGATTAGGGTCATGTCCATCATAAACCAAGCAGACAAGTTTAACGTCTGGGGTCAGTAAGATTTTTAACAAGGATGCATTAAATTGATCGAAAGTGGCACTAAAAACAGAGCACTATTTTAAACAAATGCTGTTCTTTTCAAGTTTTTATTAATTAAAGCATCCTGAAAAGAACAGTAACGCCAGAAATATTAATAAGCTGTTTTTTGTTGTTTGCTTTGTTTTTTGCATTTCTCCCCAATAAGGCATGCTTCTTTGGCAGCAAATCAACATATTAGAAATATTTCTGAAGGATCATGTGACACTAAGATTGGAGTAATGGCTGCTGAAAATTCAGTCTTGACATAATAGCAATAAATTACATTTTAAAATATGTTAAACATACATTAAACTAAAGAAAAGTTGTTCTAAATTGTAACTAATGATATTTCACAATATTACTGTTTTTGACCAAACAAATGTTTAATTGGTGAGCATACGAGACCAACTCCATTTGTTTAGTTGCCCATCCTGATCCATCCATAATAGTAGACTGGAATAATGTGCCAAAACAAAGATTACACTGGACTTCAAATAGAACATACTTGTCATAGAGAATCATGGCATCATTCTGGGCTTCCTGTCCGTCGTACTGGCCTTTCTTGGCAGCCAACTGATCTTGAAAGTTTTCTGCAGCCAGCCAGAACTGCAGCACATTCATTGCATCCTCCTTCTCCATGTACTATATTGACACACACACACACACACACACGCACGCACGCACACAAACACACTTTGAATTAGGTTTCAATCCTACTTTATAATCCCTTGGCACTTCAAATGTACTTGGATCAGAAGTCCATCGATTTATACGCACACTTGCACTTTTGGTGCATTCTGCCATTTAGAAACAGGTTTGGGGAAGATTGTCGAGCTCAGCATATTTCATGTGCTTATACAGCTCTATGCATAAATTCAACATAAATTCAACTTGAAAGTGTGTTCTAACAGGACACATAATATCTGGACTCATAAAACACTTAAATCCAATTTTAATGCACATTTAAAAAGTAAAGAACATTACACATAATTCAACATCTATACTTATATAATTAAAAGTGCATACAAGAAAGATAATCTACAGGAAAATTTGGGTTATTCAAGTTAAGAGGTAAACGTACTGTACAACCATATTTAAAAGTGTATTAATGCTATTACTTCCTTTTAAACAGAGGCTGAAGTGAGTGCCCTCACCTCAGAGAAGTAGAAGAGGGCTGACTCGCAAAACAGGATGTCAGCCAGGAACACAGAGCCACTGGTCAGCACCTCGATCTGGTACTTACAGAAATAATGGCTCCGCAAGAACTCACTAAAGTGCCTGTAAAACATTTCCATGTAATTACAGAATGAGAAGAGCTGGATAAACAAATACATTTCAAATAAATAGAGAGGAAACACTAGGCCTGTCAATTTATTGTGTCAATTTTGTATGACTAATTAAAACAAAATAACATAAAAGTAGAATTCAATAATATAATTAATTATGCAAAATAACAATTCATGGCCCCTGACCTGAAAATACAAGCAAATAAAGGGATAGTTCGCCCAAAAATTTTAATTCTGTCATTAATTACTCACCATCATATCGTGACCTTCATGACCTTAAGACCTTCGTTCATCTTCGGAACGCAAATTCAGATATTTCTGATGAAATCCGAGAGCTCTCAGACGCTGCATAGACAGCAATGCAACTGACATGTTCAAGGCCCAGAAAGGTAGTAAGGACTTCGTTATAATAGTCCATGTGACATCAGGGGTTCAACCCTAATTTTATGAAGCTATGAGAATACTTTGTGTGTGCAAAGACAACAAAAATATTAATTTTATTCAACGATTTATTCTCTCCTGGATCAGTCTCTGTCACCATTATCGAGAATATCATGTATTCTCGTAGCTTCATAAACGATTAACAACTAAGGTCACATGGAAAATGTAAACTATTTCCTTACGACGTTTCTATCCCTTGACCGTAGTAGAACTCTTTGTGGTCTATGGAAGGTAAGAGGCCTCTCAGATTTCATCAAAGTTATCTTAATTTGTGTTTCAAAGATGAACAAAGGCCTTAACGGGTTTGGAACAACATGAGGGTGAGTAATTAATGACCAAATTTTAATTTTGGGGTGAACTATCCCTTTAAAGCCCCAGCTTTACTACGAAAACCTTGTAACCCCAACTCTCCACCTTGCAAAACCATTTTTTAAGATCAAAAAAAGCTAGGAGAACAGATGGAGTGGAACAAAATACATTTCAATCATAACAACTCTCTGAATAGCATGGTAATGTCTGTGATTGTTAATCAATCAGCTTGCACCATGTAATAAATGATGTGAGTGCTAGCATATTGCATGTAAAGGACCTGTCAACTTGTGCCATCTAGAGTTTCGTAAATTAACTCTATGGGCCTCATTTATCAATCTAACGTAGAAACGAGCGCAGATCTGTCCGCACAAATCAACTTACAACAGAGTTCACATGTGATACATGAAACATTCATATGCCGCCAATCTCATCGTACGAATGATCGCATGCTGATAAATGAATCATTTGAATATCACGTCCCTAAAAACACCATGCTTCAGAAACCTCGCCCCTAGAGTTTACGACACGGAGAAAAGAAACACGGCCAAAAAGAGGAAGTTATCTCATAAAAGAGAAACTGATCTTACTCCAAAAACACATGTTAAGCTTGTAATTGCAAATAATTAGGCTACATTAATTTATGTAATATATATGTATATTAAAATACTGGTAAATGTAAACCGCTTATTTAGTTCCCCTCACTCTACAACAAATATTGTAAATTTAACGGTATTCAGAACAGAACAAGATTGAAAAAAAACGAAGTTTTTTTGGGCGCTGTACACTGATTTTACAATAAACACTGTAACTTTTATGTTTGGTTGACTGCATTTTAGTTTGATGATGAATGGCTGAAATGTCAGGCAACGCTAGAACTTATGTTGTTTGTGTGTGCGTGAGACAACTGCGCAATCAGATGGATTAAATCAAATAAAGATATAAAGAAAATAAATAAAATGTGTCACAAAAAATGAGCGTACAGCCTATACTTGTTGCACCATTTTTTTCCTTTCCTTTTGTTACACTGTAAATTATAGTATAGCCTATTGTATATTTTGTGTGATCCTATATATTTCATTCCTTTTATAGGCTTAATTTCTGTTTATCTCCTTTCACAGAAGCGCTGCAGGTGCATGATGCGACGACTGAAATCCTCATGGTCGTGTTTACGCTGCTATTAAATAAAATAAAAAAAGACAGTCTTATCTTACTGGTTAACGATCAACTAATGAGCTTCGTTTGATGGTCAGGAAAATAAAAATGAACAAAATGCTATCATTCTACAATTCTCCACAATATTTACTATGCTGCGCGAAAGTTCAGGTTCAGGAAACTCAAAAACATGCGTAAATGAACTGAGACCAGACGTGAGATTTGATCGTAGACACGCTCACGTCCATATTGATCAATTCCAAGTTTTGCGTTAAAACGCCAGTACGCACAATTTTCTGTCGTAAGTTTCTTTCGTAAATGAGGCCCAAGATGTCTTATAAGGGTTAAAGCTAAAATTATTCTTTACATATTGTTTTACAAATGCTTAATGAACAGCCAAAGACATCTCTCTGCATGTTTATACAGTCTGTTTCTTGAGTACACCAGATGTAAAGAATAAAAACTGATAAATGTACACTTACAGATATGATATGAGAGCAACGTGTGTGAAGGACAAACACTGAGAGTGAAATTACGTACTGTTGTTCGATGATGGAGAACACAACAGATTGTGCAATGACAAAGCAGTTCGGGTCCACTTGTCCGTCTTCCCCACAGATTTTCGCTAACAAAAGAAAAAAACTTGTTTACTCTATCCTAACCGAAGCTTGAAACATGAAAACAGGAAATTAAACATGTATAAGTGCTCTCAACATCCTAAAGAGCAAAGTGGTTCTATTCCATCCAATCAAAAAAATGCCTATTTTAAGATACTTCACATAAAAAAAAGTACTTAAAAACTTAAATAAGGTATGTAATGACAACAAGCTTCCTAAAGAAAAATCCATAAAACCAGGCCCTCATTTTCTAAACACCCAGTATCTCCTATAAATATAATTATCTTGTTCAAACAGAAAAGAAAAATCACTGGAGTGCATCTTCAGCCATCTAAACAGAGACATCATTGTGATGGATTGAATTTTCTTACCCACAATGTCGTTGCGTATCTGTTCGGTGATGGGAATTGGCCTAGCAGCGTCTGGAGATATGTACTTAGTGAAAATGTTAACAGCATCCCTCTCTATACCTAGAAATGACAAAAATCAGTATATGTGGAAACTGAAAATAGGATACAGAGGATAAAGATGAAGGACAAATCAGACTCGATCCACAGTGAACACCTTTATAATATTCAACATCCCTCTTCACTGACCTACAGAAGTGTACTAATTTACATTTCAGCCATGGCTAATCTATTCATCAAACCTCATGTGTGCTTGAGCGTCACTATTCATCAAAAGAAAAAATGAATAGTACAATCAGAGCAAAGGCCTAGAGACAAATCTTACAGCTACACATTGTTAAACATTAATATCAAACTCAAATACAGGACGGGCGCACATTTCATACAGAAAAGCATGTCAGTATGTTTGTATGCAGTGTGCTTGGGACACCAGAAAAACTAAAAAAAAGTATATAGTAACTATATTTATGAAATGAATAGATAAGGCCAATGATTTATTTGAATTATGGTTGATGATCAGCCATCATGAGTAGTATGCCGTGTTGAAAGTGTTTGAGTTTATTGGGGTTCTGTGAGATGAGGAATCTCTTCAGAGCATGTTTAAACGCTGAAGTGCTTATCATAAAATTAATTTAGATGCTGAGAAAAGCCAGAGACAATGCAATGAAGTGGACAAAGACTTATTCTTTTTTCAGACATCACAGCAGAGGCCACGGACTGATAGGATCTGACTCCCCTTCTAAGCTGATTTGATGTCTTTCGGCTCAACTGACTTTTTCCATTCACTGCTTTTACAGCCTAGAGCTTCTTTGTATTAGCCATTAATGAATACTCAGCTCCTGACTTCTGTTCATTGTAGTCTACTGCCAAGATGCTAAATGAGATCATTTACCAAGCTTGCTCTATAAAACCAATGCCGCATGGATATTAAAAGTCATCGTCTGATACAAAAGGAATATGTTGTAATGGTAAAAGACCACTAACCGTACAGACTATTCCCTAAGGCCTGCTCATAAAAACTCAATCTTAAGGTACAGTTTTCGTGAAATTACTAAGGAATACTGCAAACCCTGCAGTTTTAAAGTAGTTCTTTCTTAATTCAGCCAAAAGGTCACGTAGATGGATGCTAAACTGATCAAATGTCAAATTTGTAGGTCAGAAATCTTTTTTATTTTTTTATTTCAAATATGTATTTATCATTATGGACTTGAAAAGAAAGACAAGCAAGCATGCACCATCATAAGCATTTAAAATATGCAACTATGATGCACAACAATAAACTACTGGAAGGAATTGAGGAAAAGATGTCGTTTTTAAATTATTATACAAGTGTGTGTTTCTAATCCATGTGTAAAAATAGAGAAAATTAGAGTGTACAAACATCTATCTAAATGTGACCTTGGACCACAAAACCAATCATAATAGTCCATTTTTGCAACTTGTAAATAGTGTAATAAAATCACCTAACCTTGCCCCGGACAAAGCTTTATCTTTTAACTAGTTTCACACTAAGCTTTGCCTAGCGATCATGTCAGGATACCAGGAAGAAATGTGACATAACTACCTTGAAAGCGAAGGAATTATATAACAATATAACACACATCCAGATATTCATCAATGTAATACAGTAGGGCCACTTTAAGACCTTTAAGACAAATCAGCATATCCAGTAATAAACATTTGAAAGTGGTTTAAAACAATTCAAGCTTCGAATTACTGTTTTCAATTATTAATGCAATTCAACAAACACGTCTCCTGCTCTTACTGTGGTGATCAACAGCACGCCACAGAACATGCTATTGCTACTTAAGTAGAATTTAACTAAGAATTCTCCTTTAACCCTAAATAACTCAGGAGATCATCTCAGCCAGCACTTGTTTAAAAATACCAGCTGGAAGGACTAATTGCATTAATACAGTCAAAACAAACAGGTAAAAGAGTTTCAGCAATGAGGCTACCATAACTTGTACTCACTTTTCATTAGTTTGTCAGAGAGGCCACTAGTAGACTGGCCTTTAATTGGAGTGCCTGTCCTGGAGGAGGGCTGTCTGGTGGGCGTTTCTGATCTTAGGCTGGGCTGCAGGTGGGGAGTCCCAGGCCGGGCAGCCCCCTCTGAGCTAACAGAGTTCCGGTGGCCAATCAGAGCCCCGGTATGAGAGTTAGTGTCTTGGGGGCTGGGGGTGTGAGGTCTGGAGGAAGTCCGGGAGGAGAAAGTGTCCTCTTCATCTCCCTCATCCAGAGTTTGGTCGTTTGGGAACTCTGGCGAGTCGGGGGATTCCAGGGCAGCTGCAGGCTCAGCCAAGGTGCTGTGTTTGACTGAATTGAGGCTGTGCGCTCTGACCCTAGACCAGGTGGTGGATCGAAAGCTCTCAGCTTCAAGCCAGAAGCGGACCAGGTACTCAGCTGAGTGGGTCTCCATAAACTGTATGAAGTAGGGCATGGCCACATTATCCCGCAAGATCTGGTCTACAGTTTTAGAAAGCCGAGACCGAGTCTCTTGAACCTGGTAGTTGACACTGGAGCGACCTGAAAAGCAAAGACACTTTTTAAACCCCATTGTTACAATACACATTTTCTTATGTAGAGACAACCCACAAATTCACAATCACAGATTTGGACTGGTAACAACCAGTTAACGGATTTGTGTGTTCACACAATTTAAATTTCACCTTTTTTATATAAATGGGGAAAATTAAAAAAAACAAAATGAAACCCAATAAAAACCACAAAACAACACAGAATAGAACAAAATGTACAACAAAACATAAAAACAATCATTAAAATCAACACAGCTAAAAACAAGTCAAAAGAAAAATTTGAGACACAAAACAAGCAAAAAAACAAAACAAAATGAAAAACACAAACAAACCCCAAAATATATAAACAACTGAAAAAAAAACTAGAAAACAAAACAAAACATGGTTAAAAATAACCAATAATTAAAATCAAATCAGCTAAACAAATTAAAAACAAAACATGAAACAAAACAAACAAAAACAATACAAACCCCAAAATAAACAAACAATATAAAAATAACTAAATTAACAACCAAAAACAAAGCAATCATAGCAATCAAAAGTGACTTGACAAAAAAAAACCTTTGTCTGTCCAAACCTCTCTACTATAATCCCAAGGCATTGTTTTACGGTTGCTATAGGGCGATCTAGATTGTTTCTCTAGGTGGATACTTACTGGTCTAAAGTCAAAAGAGCCCACCTCAAGTCCCCATATTCTGGTATTGCCAATCAGCATATGTTTCATGTTCAATACTTGGGGTTAGATGTTTGTTCAAATCCCCTAAAGTATCAACAAGTGTAATAGTGATGCCTTTAACTAGCAATTGCTATACAATACTGAACTCAGAGCACCTTTAATGCCTCTACTTCAAACCCATGACTTCTCCAGACCACACCCAGACATCCATTTATAATATACAGTAGAAGCACAGACTTAGTTTCATAAATAAATACACACACAAAAGAGATCTTATAATAGAGCCGTGACCTCCACTGAATGCTTAGAAAGGCCACACCTTCCTCTTTCAACACCACAGGACACCAGAAGATGGTCTGATTAAAACATTTACTGAGATGTGAACACAATGAGTGCAGTATCAGAAAACGCAAAGGACTGTACCTGAGATGACAAACTACTAATCTGCTTTGTGTAGGAGGCAACACTTTTGACGTTAGAAGCAATTCCTTTACCAAAGTTCCCTTGCAACACTGGTTTGTCAACACATACGTTTCAATGTCTTTTTACATGTGAAGGAGGGGTTAGGACATCATAACAAAGACATTCTATCCAAGGGCAGATGATAACATTGAAGATGACTTCTAGACCAAATATGATTATGAAACCTTCTAATCATGGCCAAGTTTAAAAAAATAAAGTAAAAAAACTACAATAGTTGAAATGGGGAATTCCATGTAAGTTTACAGTAAATACTGTAAAATGTACAGTTTTTGAACATGAAAAGGAAAAAAGTGAAAAACTGTAAATTGATATTCCCAGAAATCTCTTGAGTCAAACTTTGCAGATGATGGTTTATCACTGAAAAAAACGGTTTCTCCTTGGTATTACTTCTGTAAAATTATGAACATTAGGGCTTTGTAACATCTTGTGTTATTAAATGAATGATTTGTTTTTGTGTATGAACCTGTGCGCCTTTTAATACTTAATACAAGTATTTACCTCAGCTTGTAGAAAAGCTTCTTTAATGAACTATTATTCATCACGTGGCTTTGTCTTTTTACTGTCTGTGTTTTCAGTATGGTTGTCAAGATGGTAATCTGGCAACCGCAGCTGCCATTTTTTTTTTTTTTTGAAGTTCTGTAAACTTCACAGATTTCATCACTGTAGGGCAGTCACTTAGATTTCAAGCCCACTAAAATCAAAATGGTTTTCTGTCCATGTTTCAAGACCACGCAGGCTGCAGGGAACAGAAGTCTTCTGTCTTTTTTTAATTAAGCATTTTTGTTAGTTGTATAATCAAAAAAGTCAAACTTTCTCACAGATCTTTCACAGCCTCATGTTAATTTGTGGTTTATGTGCAATTTATCTTAACAAAAGTGGATGAAATCAACTTTTAGAAAATATATGCATTTAAAATTTACATATTTAGTGTTTCTTTTCCTGGAAAACAGACTAAGAATAATGGTTACATTATATACTAATCATAATGACAACCAGCTGGTTATGTAATGCACCAGACCTATTTGTAAAAAGAAGCACTTGGAGAAGTAAGCAGACAAATAGGCATGGACATATATCGCAGTCTTCTTTGAAACCAGGTTAAAGTGAAGGAGCTTGTGCAGGTTTTCACCAATCACAGAGCTATGACAAGGTTAAGAGATTATGGCACTTCACAAACAAATCCATCAGGCCAGTGCGCTGCAAAAGCCATTTCAGTAACAGCTTCACAAAATACCTCCTCTAATGTGATAATTCCTTCTCTGCTCAGCACAGAACAGTAAGTCATAGATCAAATGTTGCTACCAAGCCCACCTTAAATATAAAAAATAAATAAAAAAATACATAAACACAGCAGCTTTGAGATCAAACAGTTAATAATAAATATTCCAGCTCAATCTCTCAGTTATAGACTTTAACAGTTGACAGGAAAAAGCCATTTAGCACATAAGTTAAAAGTCCCTTTCGACATGTTCATAGCTGGTGTACTGTACCTAAGTCTCCAAAGTGTGCTGCCTCCATGTGGCTAGGCTGTTTTTTGAGGATAGCAGTCCGGCCGCGGGCAAAGGAGTCCATGTTGGCTGAGATAGCATTGATGGCCACATGGCTGGGTCCCGCTGCCTCCAGGATAGCATGATGATTACGGCCGCTAAGAGAGGGGGAGTGGGGCAACACTTGGGCTGGAGAGGAGCACACAGAGCAGGAACATTAATACACAACTGAATAAACCTAAGCATGTCCTAACCTAGCCTATGCCTCAACTTGCTAGTTATTCATTTAAAGAGATCGCTGAAAAATGAACATTCTGTCATCACCACATGTCATTCCACAACTATTTTTACCTACTTTGATTAATCTTCTAAACAAGAGGTTTCTGTCCCTCTGAAGACCAGCTAACCAAAACATTGTAGATCCAAAAGTGACAAAGACGTCATAAAAAGAATCCATGTGTTAAATCCGAGTCTTGTGAAGACATAGTGTCTCTTATATGATAAACATATAATCCAGGCTTTCACGCATACATAGAGCACATCACATATGGCCAACAACATGGAAACATGTTTGAGCTTCTGCGTTTAGCAGATGTGATGTGCTCTCTGTGTGTGTCTGTTCTTCATATGAAGCTATCATATCTATTCATAACATAATTCAATATCCTAACTTTGTAGAGATGTTCCATTATTTCAAATCAAAGAACAAAGGATAAAAAACCTGCTAGTCTTAATGGCCATTTAAACAAAACACAAATAAATCATGCACGATCTAGATACATTTTTAAAAGCTGAACTCATTTTCACTGTCATTAGACGGTCCATTAGTCTCTCACTATATGAGACACAATATTTCCACATTAAGGGTCACAAGGAACTATATCTATATCCTGATACACATTAACCTGGTCTATTGTCTTCCATTCCAGCATGTTCTATGACATCTCAATACAACGTTATAAATCTGACAAAAATTACTACGATGACAAAGGACCAACATGAGAACAAGTGAGGCTGGAATGCAAAACACAGTCTTATGAAAATATCCAGTATACAGTGTACATATTACAGTGTATAAACCGCAGAACATAAGCACAGTAAACAACACAGGACTCTCACCTTTGCTGGCTTTGGCATCTGCTGGTCTCTCAGGTTCCTTTGCTTTAGCTATGAAATAAAGAACATAGGAAATATAATTTATAATTTACATAATCTCTTATCCTAACGCACCTGATTATTCAGCACTTAAGAAAAGTAACCATCTTGGGTTAATCCAGTAAAGCCCACATTTTTGACTCCTTCCACTTTATGTTTTCTGCATTATTTGCATGGAGTGAGGCCTTGTGTGAAAAAAAAAACAACTGTGGCAAAAGGTCTTGCATCATGAAGCACAAAACGACAAGAATTTCCATCATCGCTATCATTATTTGGAAAAGTGCAAGCAAAAAGTGGAGCTGATATTTGTCTTTACATTGTGCAAGCATGCATTACATAATTTCAAACAATTCATAGTCCTCTGCTGTGCTAATACCATACATTAACCCACATATCTCTGATGGATGAAGAAAACATACACTAAATTACAAAGACTGTTAAATAGGACACGGGCTAAGAGGGCATCCTTCCTTCCCTCAGGGCAGACACATTGATTAATGCACACTGACCGAAGTCACAGGATACATGTATATGGTCTTTGTCATGTGGGCAGGGATTCTGGGAATTTTGGAATGATCCGTTACTCTGTTCAGTAAAGATACAAAACTACAGATTAATTATAGTTTGTGTGTGTATGAACATCTAAAGACTGCAGCTTCACCACCCATTCTGACCAGTCAATTCTCACCAAATAAAGATTTTATAAAAATTTGTATATTTACTCTAAAGAAATTTCCACCACAAAGATTTTACATGCCTGGAAATCACAATTTAAACTTTGCAGACATATTTCCAGGTTTTCTATGACTATGAAATAAGTGGTTCTCAGTTTAGGAGCCTCAGCTAATTTCCAATGGCACCCCAATAAGTCTTAAAATTATGTAAATTAAATCATATTAACATAATATTAATTACAGAGTTACACATCAGCTTAAATAGGCCGGCCTTCAGATACTGTCTTGGACAAAGCAGCCCTTGGAGTCTACAAAGATGAAAACCAATCATCTAAATCCTATGAAATGGATAATGTACAAAATTAAAAGAAAAGAAAAAAAAAGCTTCAGATCAAAGATGTCAAAGAAAGCCATCCTTGTCAAAAAAAAATTCCAAACCACTTCCAATGTTATCAACATGAGTTCATTGAGTAGGATTCTATATTATTCTTAATATAATTTTTGTTTCATTCCACATTGTAAGGTTCCAACATGAGGGTTTTCTGACACGACTAGACTAACTGTATCATACGTGATACTTCAACGTATTTTTTTCAGTTAGCAGCATGAATTTTAACTATTAAATGTCTATAATTCACACAAAAAATCTCAAAGTTCTCATATGATAACCTAAAATAACAAAAATGTTCACTTGAAAGAGGAATATCCCATCTCTCTGAAGTTAATGTAGACGGTGTGGTGTGAAGACGAAAGCGATGCATAAGAGGAATTTCATGGCCAGAACAACAGTAAAGGAGTTTTAATGTGGACACGAGCTCAGCATCGGTCCAGAAAAGCCCACTCTGTCCGTGGATCATCCCATCATGATCGAGCGGAGCACTTCCTTACCTTTCCGCTTGAAGAACGACATGATGAATATGAGGCTGTGAAGGCTTGCTCAGCTCAGAGACAACATCCCGACAGCTCCCGAGTCCCTTCATTCATAACACCCTGTCGCGCACATCTTTCGCTTTGATCATCCACATCTGCGGTCACTGGCAAAACCCAAAACCGTCCAGTCCCCTCTCAGCCGGCCCGGTCGCCATATTGTCAATAAACGCCTCACTTCCGGAGTGTCTGCGGCACAGCGCTGCTGCTGGAATCATGGGAAAACACCTGACAAATGAAAAGACTTCATTCCTGTACATACTGAATACGATTTCTCTATAATAAGAATATACTGTGTTATCAGACGACAGGAGATCTGAAGCAGTGACAGCAGGGTCCTGCAGCTAGGTGACATTCTGACTGCTGTAAACAACATTGTACCTGCATCACTGCATACACATAACGAATGTATCATTATCAAATCAACTTAATAATTGCGTATTACTAGCACACTCTAATTTATTATTTAATTGAATATTTGATATGATCTATATTTATGTGCCCTATGTCTGCTATGACAGATGAGTCAGGATGTTTTTTCTCCCTCTTCACATAATCATCTGATATCCTTATATCTGGTATCTTTGCTATATTCATCTTTTACTTGCTTTGAGTACAGTGACGTTATGTACTTTTACAAATACCATCAAAGCTATATAGTAGCAAACTACACAAAATCAAAACAAAAATTGCAATTTAATATATAAAGATTGATTAACTTATCAAATTACCATATATCTCTTAGAAACTTGTCAAATTTTCATGATATACATATAGTGTGGGTCATTCAGATTATACATTGCTATAGAACACTTTGTGACAGTTTATTGCTGTATTTCTCAAATGTACAGGGACAAAGTCTGCTGCCACCTTTTAGAGCACCAATGAATGAAAGACAAACACGTCACCATTAACATCTTTTATTGCATGAATATCTTGAACAGTTCGTAAACTTGTGCGTTGTTATACAGTCTATGGTTGTAACAGAAGCAAACAGAGAATCTTTCTTTTTTTTTTCTTTTCTTTTTTTTAAATGTACTTCAACTGGACATGCTCGGTCCAAATTCTGTCTAATGTTATAATTTCCCTTTTTATTTTCCCTTATTATTTTAAACAGTTAAATCATTTATCTGAAGCAGTATTCATAGGGAGTTTCTGGCTCTGAGTGTCTTCTCCCAGAAAGAGCGGATAGCATCAAGCAACATCCATGCTAAAAACACTTTGGACGTCACCATCATTGTTGCACTGCCCAGGAGCCCAACAAACAGAAGAAAAACTACTGAGAAAAAACAAAACTAATTTTAATTAGAAGAAAAAGACAAGAAAAGGAGGTGTTAAAGGGATTGTCCACCCAAATTTTTCAATTCTGTCATAATTTACACACTCATTTTAACTTAATTTCTCCTTTGGAACACAAAAGATGACATTTTAAAGAATCGATTGTAAAAATCGATTTTCCATGTCAAAAAACTTAACTTAACATTGAAATCATTCGCGCCAGACGCTCTATTCGCATTTGGTGTGAACGCAGCATAAGAGGTCACTTTCGATGTCACTGGGTCTTATAGGCGCGTAAAATTGCTGGTATTTTCTGTCTAGCTTTCGCAACGCATACTGCACTTTCGGAGTTCTTTATTTTCTTTTTCTGCTTGTTTGTGAGTTTTGTTACATCTATATTTTTTAATTGTTTAATTATTTTAATTAGTGTACATATTTGGTTAAAATCGATTCCCTATTTTCATTTTTGAAACTTTTTTTGGTTTGGTCCGATCGATTGTGCAATCGATTTTCGAACTAAAAGTGACAGCCCTAATGTATATATATACCTGTACTCTGTGTGTGTGTGTTATATTTTATATATATATCAGTGTTGTGGGTAACGCGTTACAAAGTAACGCGTTAGAGTACTCGAATTACTTTTTTCCTGAAATGTGTAACTTAACGCGTTAGTTTCGTGCGCAAGTAATCAGTAACTTCGTTATTTAAAAAAAAAAAAGTAATCCATTATTTTAAGGAAAGGAAAATCCCGACTGCAGCCTGCTTTTTGTCAGACAGTAGGCCTAGGTCTACTGTGCCACTTGCGGATGTATCAGCGGAGCCGAAGCTCTGTGATCGTAAAGTCAATGGCTGTGATACGTATGTGCCCTGCGCCTGACCCTGTGTGTGTGTGGGGTTTTTTTTTTTCGAACTCCCGGCAAGATGGCAGAGAGGACAGCGCTTGGTTTATGGACTGTGTTAAAGCGAATTTAGGCTTGTGACTGTGAGTGACACTTTAATAATAATTAGTTCGGCTATTTAGCGATTTGTCATTTGCCTGTGTGGCAGTGAAGGATTTAATTCGGTTTGTTATCATTTTTGTTTGACAGGCAGCTGTTAATTTCTGTTAGATCGTTGGCTGGCTGGTTGTTCATCATTTCTAAATGGATTTAAATCTGCAAGCCTGTTTAAGGTTGTGTTTACAAGTAAGCATACTTGTACTTTGCTGCATTATTTAAAGTTAAAGAAAAATCAGGAGTTATCTTGTGGTGCTCATAATATACAGTAGCCTAGGCTACCCGGGCTGGGTAACGTTATGTGCGAATTTTGATTAATAATATGTTCTGTGATAATAAATAAATAAAAACGCCATGTGGAATAGCCTATTGCTGACTGTCTTTCCTGTTATTGTTATCCTGCAGTGGTAATTTAGTCGGATGACTGACGTTATTCATTGTCGGGAGTCACGACTTCTAGGTGCATTTAAAGGGGCCGGGGGCTGTGTCTGTCATGTGTGAGCCGCTGCAAACGGCTTTTAATTTTTGGTAACGCATGAGTACTCTAACGCGTTACTTTTATGAAAAGGTAAGGCTGTATCATAACTGATTACTTTTAATTGATGGTAACGTTTTAACCTAACTAACTACTTTCCAAAGTAACTATACCCAACACTGATATATATATATATACACACACACACACACAGTACAGACCAAAAGTTTGGAAACATCACTATTTTTAATGTTTTTGAAAGAAGTTTCTTCTGCTCATCAAGCCTGCATGAAAACTGAAAAAAATTTACTATTGTGATATATTATTACAATTTAAAATAATTGTTTTTAAATGTATTATACTTTAAATTATCATTTATTTCTGTGATGCAAAGCTGAATTTTTAGGATCATTATCACATGATCCTTTAGAAATCATTCTAATATGATGATTCATTATCAAAGTTGGAAACAGTTCTGCTGCTTAATATTTTTTCAGAACATGTGATACTTTTTTAGGATACTTTGATGAATAAAAAGTAAAAAAAAAGTAAAAAAAAAAAAAAAAAAAAAGAGGCTATGTTTTTAAAATATAAATATTTTGTAATAATATACACTACTGGTCAGTGATTTTTTTTCTTTCTTTTTTTAAATAAAATCAATACTTTTATTCAGCAAGGATGTGTTAAATTGATAAAAAGTGATAGTAAAGAAAATATATTATTAGAATATATATTATTAGAATTTTTTTTTTATTTTGAATAAATGCAGTTCTTTTTAACCTTTTATTCATCAAATATATTAGACAGCAGAACTGTTTCCAACACTCATAATAAATCAGAATATTAGAATGATTTCTAAATGATCATGTGATAGACTGGATGTTACATGTGACACTGAAGGCTGGAGTAATGATCCTGAAAATTCAGCTTTGCATCACAGGAATAATTTTTTTTTAAAGTATATTCAAATAGAAAACTATTATTTTAAGTTGTAATAATATTTCACAATATTACTGTTTTTTCTGTATTTTTGATCAAATAAATGCAGGCTTGATGAGCAGAAGAAACTTCTTTCAAAAACATTAAAAATAGTAATGTTTCCAAACTTTTGGTCTGTACTGTATATATATATATATATATATATATATATATATATATTTTTATGTGTGCATGGCTCTTTGTCAGATTATTCTCACCTCTATGATCAGTTCATGCTCATTTCCCCATGGCCTGCTCGATGGCAGTCACAACTGCTTTGAACTTTGAATCCGAGTCAACAAATCCATCTCCATTCTGTCAAAGAAAATATTGGTCAAATGTAAGACATCAGATGTACACAGATGTACTTTGCCATATTATATTTTAGTAGCACACTGGTCAATCAAAAATACTGTTCTGTGCAATAGTTAAGAAATGTAACGAGAGTTACGATTGTAATTGCTGTTCTATGAGTTCTGGATGACCGCCAGAGGCAATGCATCACACTTAATGTTATCTCATCACTAGGGATGTGACGAGATCTCGGGGCATGAGAACATGGCGATATCCTCGCAAAACAATCTGCATTGTTTACATTACAGCTGCACGATTAATCATTTAAAGGAGCTTACATTTATTTGAAAGAAAAGTAAAATTTAATTAAATAAGCAGTTAACTCAAGCTAAAACATTCCACTGTGTCAGTGTTGCTAGGTAAGATGTTCTAAAAAGTCTATTTCAAAATACTACATAAACATCCCGAGCTAATACACAGCCGATTGCTTGTGACTTTTATCACTATATTGAGATTTTTCTTCTTCTCTTCATTGCGTCGCTTCCTGCCTTGTGCACCTGATAATCAAATTTTTTTACTCATTTTTCTTTTAGAAATGATACTTTAAGAGCACATAAAAATGGCAAAACTATTTTAACTGCGTGTGCCATGCAAATTGCGTTATGATGTATTATAATTACATCATGATGCAGAAAGTGTTTAAATTAGTCCAACATGACAGTGTTGTCAAATCGTATGGTCAATTTTATTTTATTCAAACACTATTTTAATCAGTTTGATGACCGATCAGTGCTAAAATTATGTTAACTGTCAGTAATTATTTAGCTTAAAGTCATCATGAAATCAATTTAAAAAAATTTAATGGAATACTGCAGTGTTTATTATAAATAATTTATCCGTGCACTTCATTATTATTTTTTAATTCATGTGCCCTCATAATCTTTAAATCAAAAAAATGAACCTCCCCTCCCCCTCAAAACGACTCATCTCTTCTGGTCATGAGCTATGGCGTAAGGGCGGAGCTATTGACGTGTCAGGTTCCAGGCATTCTAAATTGTAGATGGCAAAAATGCTTCTGTATGCTTTTTATATTTATATACAGTAAATTTAATATAATTAACTTGATTTTCTGCAGATATCAGCATGAATACATTTTATACAAGTTTAGTAAAGCAATAAGTGACTTACATTGTAGACATAATATTGCTTGTTATTGCTAAATTTTACTATTGAAAATAGTTCCAAACAAAGAGCACTGTTTTGCATCTCTGAGCAATGGACCGTGTTTACTTATTGAATGAATCAACGAATTGGTTGATAAAAACTATTAAGGGATTCATTCATTAACACCTCAAATGCTTTGTTCCTGAATGAATCAGCCGTTTAAATGAATCTGTTGAATCTCAATGACTCACTCAATAAGTCACTTGCTGCCACCTACTGGCGGTTTTAATTTCTACAATTGTTGTCATGCATAAATAATTTCAAATATCACTGTTCAACGTTTTATGTTAAAAAAGGAAACATTATTTGTGCATCTGTAACTGCAGGTTAAATGCATCCATGTCCCCTCTGAGATACATAAACTGTAAATATATCTAAATTCTATCTGAATGCTATAATGCAGATTCCAGACATGTTGTTGCATTCAAGCAATTGACGCTGAACTGCTGCTAATTTGAAAATGAAAGTAAAATGCGCATGGCTATTTAAAGTTAAGGAAAGCAAAGAAAAAGGGAGAAATTCAAACAAACTTAAAATGAACAATTGCTTTATGCCAAATTGCTGCGATTTCAAAGCGAAAGAAAAATGAGCACATCACTTTTACAAGCTATTTAAAAAGCTAAGGAAAGCGAGGAAAAGAAGGAAGACTGTAAAAAACTTTGAAAGTGAAAACAGTGAAAAAAGATTCATTCTTACCTTTTTTGAGTGCACCAACTTTTTGTTTACCTCCACCTCAAACCACCCTGTGCTTGAGGGTGTGCCCTCACCCGTCTGAGGATGATTAGAAAGATTTTTATAAGAGAACAATACGTTGAGCTTTTGTAGATTCACGTTTAACAATACATGTTTTAGTTTAAAAATTACAACATTATAAACAAATGACAATAATCAAAAAACATACAATCTCAAGTTCGCCTGGTAACTCATCCTCAAGCAAAGTCTTGAGTTTGATGAACTGTTCACAAAACAGAAGAGACAGACATCATATAGTTGGACAAGATTCTCCCACAAGTTATGTTTGTTGTTGAGTTGATTATGTGGGTAAATAAAACTTACCTTGGGCCTGTACCCTCATCCACCACTAGGAGATGACAAACACACACACACAATTATTTAAATAACATTCACCTCATTGGTCAAACAGTCATTTGCATAGTTACTATGTTTTTTAATCTATCCGTTTCTGAAAAGAGAGATCCAGTGAATGAGGAATGCGTTTATTTAGATTAACCTAACGGATTCCAAACTTTTAATATACAAGACAAGGCTCGCGAACACATAAAGAGAAAAAGATTCGATCTATGCTGGAAACCAAACAATGCTGCTAAACAGAAACGCACGGGTGTTCGTGAGCAACACGAACAACAACAGCAAATCTGCCTGTTCATGTCGTGATCGTTGCCAGGCAAAAATTAAAAGAGCTTTAATCGATTTAGTTTTGTGTTTGTTTGTTTTTTTGTTTGTTTTTTTTTTCGAAAAAGCTCAATTTTGTAATAGTTTAAGTCAGTCATATTGATTCTTAAAAACGTTAAAAGGCGATTAGCTGAATTGAGCCTCAACAGCGAGGCAAAATAAACAGCACAACAACCTACCAGTAAATGATATGAACTTTGACGGTCATGCTGCTGTTCTTGCCTGGATCAAGCGGTGGTTGTGTTGTGGCGAGTGCAGACGCTGAACTGAGCGAATTACTTTCGCTTCTGGAAAATAAATGCTATGTCCTGGACTGTTATGAAAGATTTGAGGCTGAGCAGCAGCTCTCGCGAGATTTCAAGTGGCGCAGCTCTCGATCTTATGTAACTTACTTAGCAAAAAGGACATTTTCAGTAGTTATACAATTATGTCAGTTTATTTGCAATCATCCGGTCACTTTCTTAACAGACAGTTTAGGACATTTTATTCTGCAGTAAATGGACGCGACTTGAAATGGTATTCTTCAGTTCGGTTTCCTGAATAGGTCCGTTGTACATGTGATAGTGATCAGTCATTATTACATAAATACCATATAAGTTAAATTACTTTTTACCAACAATTTCTTGAAATAAACAAAATTTCACTTGACAAATAGTATTTAAAACCCCATATAAGGCACCCTGAAGTGTTGACATTCATGTGCCTCATAGCAACAGTCTCGGGGGAGTTTCTGCAACTAGCCAAGCAGGTTTCACAGAATAAGCTGTTCTCTACACTTAGGCAATCTGAAACATCAGAACAACTTGTCTTTTGAGATTCTTTCTTATGGAAGATTTATACATCCAAACTTTGCAAGCAATAAGTGATTTAAGGTATTATATGAGTGAATACATTCGTTTAATATTATTAATGACTTAAATGTTGAATAAACACTGTTATCATAAACATTAAGACATGCAGACTAATCATTATTGCCTCTAATCTCTGTGCCAGAGTTCTTGTGCTGTCTTTTGGATGGTGGCAGCAGTTGCGCAGGTAACTCATGAGGGAGCCCAAAGCCCTCCAACTTTACCTCAATGAGATGGCCGGCCAAAGCAAACTCTTCATCATCTAACATGCCATCATGGTCCACATCTGCGAGCTTCCAGATTCGTCCTAGAACTGAGCTGGGTAGATGAGTGCTCATCATCCAGCCCTTCACTTTAGACCCACTCAGCTTTCCCTCATGAGGCGAGAGGCTGTAAAAGATCTCATCGTACTTTGGTTTATATTTTGATACCACCCATTCTTCACCCGAGACATGATCATTTCCTCCATTGGATCCATAGTTATTAAATGAGTTCCCCACAATAAAAGGTCCCATTTGTGACCCTAGAAAAGGTCCTCCTTGCACTAAAAGTAGGTCAGCTGTTTCTTCTTCTTGGTGCAGAAGAGGCATTAGCTTGGCTGTGTCAGTGTTTAGGAGCTCATCCAGCTCTGCTAAGAGCTTAGGCTTGAAGGTTTTAAACTTGAAATCATGACTCATGAGTCGATCCTGTGTGGGAGGTAAGAATTAAGAAGCTTATCAGACAGATATCATATATGTTTGCTCAATTTAAACTCATACATATAGTAGTGGCAGAATATGGATTTCATAATGTCCATGCTTGATTGTAAATTATCTGGACACCTGCATCTTGGCACAGTCTGGAAAATCTCCAGGTGAAATCTGATATCTCTGTTGGATTCTTGAATAGATGATAGGAAGGTCATAGATTAGATCTCTCTTCTTCCTTTCTCTGCAGAAAACTAAAGGCATTTCTTCTTTTAGAGAGCTAATGATATAAGCATGGGCCTGTGGGTGAGGAAAAGAAATAAGAGAAGCCAGATTAATGATTTCAATTGACTAAAACAAAAGAAGGAGGTGGATGCTGATTAATTTCACATTTACTACATTAGACACAAAGTGTATTTTGTTTTCCCAAAAAGAAACCTTTCAAACATTTTATATGCTGTGACCTTCAAGAGAATCACATTTGCATTCTTAAATAAAAGCACATGTTGTGTAGAAGAGAAACGGCATATTAAGAGATGGAGAAAATTTCAATTCTGTCATTTACACGCCCTCATGCCATTCAAAATCCCTAAGACTTTAGTTTATCTTCGAAAACAACAAATGAAGATATTTAAAGATATGAAGAGATATGTAAGGATATAAATTTTAAATATATAATTGAATTGACACTCTTATTCACATGCAAACATAATTTTTTTTCCAGTTTGTTTTATTTGAAACGGGAGGTTCCATTGTTAATCAAAAAAACGTAATAAAGTTGAGTTTAAATCACATCATGATTTGCTACGTTATATCAGTAGTCAGTGTAAGTGGTATGTGGATGTGTCATAATTATTTTTGATTCATTTTCCTAGAAGAGAAAGACTGTTGTTGAATGTGGATGTGTCATAATTATTTTTTCTTTTCTGTTTTCTAGAAGAGAAAGACTGTACAATGACAACTTTGTCAACGTTTCTGAATACACTAGCATATAGATGACCTCAAAAATGGTTTGAAAGTTATTGAAGTTCACTTGTGATTTCATGAAACCAAATCTCACCCTCACAAGTCGTGCTCGCTTCACCAGATCATTGAGTTTTCTCAGTGCAGAATTTCGTGGCAGTTTCTGAATTTCTGCAAAAAGGTCTTCCTCTTCTTGCTCAAACAGTTTTCGATTGTCTGTCATGCGCATTGGAGAAGACCAAAAGGAGCCAACGTAGACCCTCAGAACCTCTGGTGTGCAGAACACCTTGCCAAGTGACCACATGAGTGCCCCATAGACTCGCATCAGCTCCTGGGAGTCCACCATGTCAGCCTTGTTGAGCACCACTCTGAGCTTGTCCTCATTGCCTCGCAATGCCATTATAGTGTGTGAAAACTCATCAGAGATTTCTAGTTTGTGTGCATCACACAAGAGGATGATGCGGTCAACATGCTCTGCAAACCAACGGATGACCGCTGGAAAGTCATACCCTGAAAGAACAATAAGATGTTGAAGAAATTCACAGGTGTTGGATCAGATATATGAAACACTTTAGTGTCATATAACGCGCACCACAAGACAAAAGGTTTCAAAGGTTTTTTTGCAGTGATGCCATAGAAGAACTATGCCTAAGAAGATTTCAGTGAATGGTGAAGAACATTTTAATAATCTGAATTACTGTTTCCACTATAAAGAACCTTCTGAAAGGTTCCATCAAAGTCACCTTTATTTATATAGCGCTTTAAAACAAAATACATTGCGTCAAAGCAACTGAACAACATTCATTAGGAAAACAGTGTCAATAATGCAAAAAATGATAGTTAAAGGCAGTTCATCATAGATTCAGTTATGTCATCTCTGTTCAGTTAAATAGTGTCTGTGCAATTATTTGCAATCAGGTCAACGATATCGCTGTAGATGAAGTTCCATGGATGTTAAATGTTCTTTGTGGAAACACAGCTGCCAAATATGTTTTGTTGAGTGTACTTAAACATTAAGTATAAAAGACGGCTTAGGTTGCATATTATGATTTGCATGACTTCCAGCACTATTTAGGACACTTTGTACCTCTGCTCATTTTGCGTTTGGCCACAGACAGAATCCCTGGTGTGTCAATGATGCTGATACTCTCCAGGACTCGGTTAGGCAGATGCACACACTGAAACCTGAAAAAGTTTAATTCACATTCGGTATCTTTCAAACTGACATAACATGGGAAAAAAACCCATCCACAGATGCTCCCTTAAAGGGATGCAGTCAGCTGAGCCAAATAATGATGCATTAGCTAATGTTTTCCTCTCTTGGCCATGTCCACCCTTTCACAGGAGTGATTTCTGCTGGCGGAGACATTTTGACTCTTTCAGTCCAAGTTCAACATAGCTCTCCCCCTGTGATTTGTATTTCTTCTTATTGCATTATTGCTTCTGTCTCACTCACCGATTGAGGAAGGTTGTTCCAAAAGAGCTGAGTTTGCGGAACGGTTTGTCGGGATCAACAGTTAAAGCATTGCCATGAATAATTCCTTCAATCTCTCCATGCATTATGGCAGTGAAACTGTCAGTTGTGGGCTCTGGGCCTATTCGGCTTCCTGGATACTCTTGTTCAAGAAGATATCTGTCGACACATACAGTAAGAGACAAATTGGGGTGAAAAATGATCCAGACATTTCTTAAGAGATTACAGATTACCTGGATACAGATAGGATTTATAATTAATCTTAATGCTATTATGAAACCTTCATTTTGTCAATAATTGTAATAATCCAGTGAGATTTTTGTTTGCAGAAGGAGTCTGACAACAGCCAGTGCTCCACACAGAGATCTGATCTCATCATCATCATCAGTCTGTCTGGAATAACATGAAGAAACAGAACAAACTGAGACAGAATAAATCAAGAAGAACTGTGGCAATGTCTCCAAATGTGCTTCGAGTGACAGACTGAATGATGATGAGATCAGATCTCTGTGTGGAGTACTGGCTGAAATGGCCAAATGAATTTTTGGAAATGTAAATTGATATTTCCTACTGAAACACTACAGCAAAATATAGAAATTACTGAATCAAAAACCACCACTGTATAATGCTAGTATGCTTTTACTTTTATGCAGTCAATTGATTAACTGACATGTAACAAACTTTTGAAGTTAATTTGTATAGCACTTATTATTGTGTATACTGTTCTGAAGCTAGATTTCATTATTGCAGTGTTCACCTGATAAATGTGGTCTTGCCTGTAGAGCACTGACCCACCACTAATATCATGGGCTTGTTGTCAAAATCTGCATCTTCAAGGCTTGATGAGTGGAATTCTGAGAATTCATAATACTTCTCCAGCGGGAGCAGTTTTTGTCGGTAAAGGGTCTTCAGAGCTTCAGTAACTGTATGAACTTCCTTAAGACATTTACCACCTTTGTTCTTCATTTCTTTGCCAGCCATTGAGCCGCTGCACTTCAGTAGAGATTTTGCCTTTGTACGTGTGGTTGTTGACATTTAGTTTGTTGCAGGTATCTTGGCATGTTAGAAGGAAGAAATCCCAAGATTATAAACATTGTGGTTTACCAATGCAAGACACAGAGCACAGCTGCATTTAAATCAGTCAAAGTCAAAGTCATAAAACCCAAGTACATAATAGTGTAAGAATGACTGCACAGGTTTAAAGTGGTTTCAAAAACTACTCAAACTACTGGCCCAAATCCATCTGACCATATATTAAACAATGCACTGTTTAACTATGAATTATTAACCAAATATAGCATTTAACATCTTATACTGCATGCTTTCAGAGATCACATTTAGCAAATAAAATGTAGCTGGACTCACTTTGACAGCGCTGTAGAGCTGAACAGATGTGCTCTTAGTGGTTACCCTAGGCACATCTGTACAACAGAGGGGAGTAGCCTGCTCTTTCTCAGGACTCTCTCAGATTTGCCTGATGGGAAGAAAGTGGTCCAAGTGGGTGGAGTGAGACATATGAAACATTCAGAAATGATAGTGTCATGGCATCTGGTGTCTGGATCTTAGCCTCAGAGCTCAAAAACATGCATGTTGATATGGTCCCAGAGCCCATGAATGGGTTTAAAGGACAAAAACACTGAGGGTGGACACCAGACTGTGGGGATTATTTCAAATTACTTCATAACAGAGACATGCACATCTACATACATTGTTTTATTAGATTTTGTAATGCAATAAATTGCAAAAACACTGTTATGAAAACCGTTATCAACAGCAATAATTACAGTGCTTAGACAATGATGGGAAGCAGATCTTGTTTTAAGATTAAATTTCAAAAGCAATCTATCGTTCTAAAAGTAGAATTAGTTCATTTATTTACAGCAATAATGGTTACTGCATGATTAACAAAACTAAACACACACACTTAAATTAGTCATATTAAAAATTTAGAAAGATAGCTAAACAAATTATAAACTTAATGCTTAAGCCATATCTGGAGCTCTTACCCGTTTACAGCCAGATGGGATTTTCTTCATGGATGCAACGGCAATTGTAGTTTATCACATCTCTTCTTCCTTTTTAGTCAAATTGCACTCATTAAAAGTTGAGGTATTCAATTTAAGTATTGTATTTGTAGGTTTTAGATGGTGGTGGTTTGTAGAGGTCTATTGTGTGCAGAGATCCAATGTAATATAAAGACAAATCTCCTCCTCCCCAGTAGAAACTGCAAAGCTGTAAGCATCGCCAACCATTTTCCACGCCTGTTCAACTCTGTTAAACAGTGCGTCCCTATAGTTCTATCTTCTTATATTATATGTAATTTACCGAGATATAAAGGAGAGGTCTGAGTAAGTCTTTTAATCATTAGGCCTTTACTGAGATTATGATGGTAAAAAGATCAATCAGTTGTCATATACTTTACTATCAAATTGTTCTCACAACAGTTCAATAGACTTTGATTTACACTGAACAAAATTATAAATGCAACACTTCTTCATTTTTCATGAGCTGAACAAAAATATCTAAGACTTTTTCTATGTACACAAAAGACCTATTTCTCTCAAATGCTGTTTGCAAATCTGTCTAAATCTTTGTTAGTGAGCACTTCTCCTTTGCAGAGATAATCCATCCACCTCACAGGTGTGGCATATCAAGATGCTGATAAATATGATTATTGCACAGGTGTGCCAGGCTGGCCACAATAAAAGGCCAATCTAAAATGTGCAGCTTTATCACACAGCACAATGCCACAGATGTCGCAAGTTTTGAGGGAGCGTGCAATTGGCGTGCTGACTGAATGTATAAACTTGTGTTTACAATTTGGTTCAGTGTAATTTCTCCACATTTATCTGCTACAAATTAAGGTTGAATCCAAACTGTGTAAATCAATACCAAGTAAAAAGAATGCTTTTGTTATAACTTCCTCCATGTAAGATGATTTGTGACATTTATGGAAATCAGTTTGAATTTTGTACATGCATTTTTATTTATTTTTATTTTATACCGACCCTCATCATTCCCTTCCACCCATTTCATTTTAGGAATTCCATTGAAAATTGAGAAGAAACAAAAAAAGTAAATTCATTTGAATTATTACATCATTATATAAGTTGCATAATCACATGTGTAAAAAATCAGCAATGGTATGTAAAGCAGATTTGTTAAGATCAACGGGTAAACAAACCTATGTCACTTTTACCTTAAACATTTTTTCAACAAAATGCTCTTGTAAATGCAGTTTGGTTGCCCTCTGCTGGTATACCAATTCAAACACATTCAGTTTTTAGGCAGATTCAGATTTGAAATATTTTAAATATTCAGCCACATTATTATAAAATCCTGCTAATTTTAAAACACATTTATACCAGGAACATGCAAATGATACTCGTTAACAAAATGGGTTCAATTACAAATGATTTCTAGTCCTGTAAAAAAAAAACAGCACACGGCTGAAATTAAAATCAGAAAATAAATAAATTTATTAATTAGTAATAATAGATGAATAAAGCACTCTTGGAGACACGCAACAGTTTGTACGTTTTGTTCAATTAAATGAATCGGTTCTCCGAATGAACTGAATCGAAGAACGAACCGCTCATCATTACTCCCCGCGCTCTCTAACGGCTTTTCCGCGCTATTAGCATTTAAGTAGTTAGCAAAATTTTGAGGGGACACGCAGCTAGCTTGGTAAAGACATAAATATTGATTTTTAAACAATTAAATAGGCTTGTTTATTTTACTTTTATACCACATGCGATTTGTATTTTATATGATGACGTTATTTTACCTTCCGACCCAGAAATTATCAGCTGTTTATCTTTAGGGGAAAATGCTTTAACCTGTTAAAATGACATCGTTTTACCTTAATTTCCGTTAGTTCAAAAACATGAAAATATCTGCTTTTCGAATTGGCTCGCGAGACTGTTATTTAAATGTTTTTACGTTTTTGGCCGAAATTGATATTTATATTAAACCGTGGTTCTTTAAAAAACTGATTTGCTGAATTTCTTTATGTATACTTATGATTTTTTTCTGAATTTCATTTCTAGTCTGAGCCACAGGGACTCGATTGAGCTGTTAATGGAGGTGGATGATTCTTCAGCCCAGAGTCTGTCTCTGCTCTCATCCTCCAAGAATGTGTCCAGAGATTCGACCAACACCATACCACCACCATCAAAGTCAGAACTGTGGCCAGACGCCATGTCTGATTCAAGTAAGAAAAACAGCAAGTTTAATCTATGTGCTCTTCGTGTTTTGTGTTTTTCTGCATGTTCAAAATGACAATTTATGCCTTTCTCATTTGATACAGAAAGCAGACAGACTTCTACACCCTCTCCATCATCCTCTGTCTGTCCTGAAGCAGAGCTCGAGTGTCGGACACCTGTGGGCTCAGGGAAGAGAACAAGAGTCTCTGTGAATAAGTGCCGTGTTCGCAGGAAAGAATTGAAAACATCCAGTGCACTTAAAACACACCTCTTGATCCACAGACAGGATGGGCCTCATTTCTGTGGTGTCTGTCAGAGAGCATTTAAACTCCATCATCAGCTGTAAGTATCTCACATGCTGGCACCGGACTGATTCAGTTATGATCACTGATTCTCTAGATCAGAGGTTTTCATCAGGGATTCAGGGACTCCCAGGGGCCACAAGGGAGTGCTAGTTGTCTGTGAAAAATGTAAAAGAAAACAAGAAAAGTAAAAAAACAAACAAACAAAAAAACCATAATATAAGGACAATTCACCCATAAATGAAATCAGTATCATCATTTACTTACTCTTAAGTTTAGGGTTCACCAGACTCAGTCCTGGAGGTCCTGCAGAGTTTAGCTACAACTTGCCTCAACACACCTGCCTGGAAGTTTGAAGTATACCTAGCAAGACCTTGATTATCTTGTTCAGGTATGTTTGATTAGGGTTGGAACTAAACTCTACAGGACCAAGTTGGGTGACCCCTGCTTAAGTTGTTCCAAACCTGTATGCATTTGTTTTTTCTGCTGAACACAAAGGAATGTATTTTGATGAATGTGTATAACCAAACAACTTCTAGTCCCCATTGACTTCCATAGTATCTTTTTCATACTATAGCAGTACGTGGGGACCAGCAACCAGACTTTTTTTTTTTTTTTTTTTTTTTTTCAGCCGAAGAAATAAACTTGAGGATGAGTAAATGATGACAGAATTTCAATTTTTGGCCGAACTGTCCCTTTAAATGAAATAGGTGTCAATCGTGTGTCAGTCAAAAAAAAAAGAGGAAAATTAAAATATGTAATACATTTGATTTTAAATAAAAAACATTTTATTAAAATTATTAAACAAAAAGTAAGTGATTGAAATAATACATCTAATAGTACATTTCTGTAAAATGTAGAAATAATATGTAATAATGAAACTACAATAGAAACTATACATTTTCAAAATAATATTGTTCGTATATAATATAGTTTCGTTTAAATTTAAGAGTGGGAGTCCCTTGCAAGAGCATGTTTATAATTGACCGGCATAATCTAGCTAGAAATCATGTAAAAGGCTTGATAACAAAAAGGTTTGTTGTATAAGACACTACTCTCTTGACATATAAATTAGTTTAATGCACTTTTAAATTAGACTAATCTTTTATATTTTCTACAAATATTAATATTTTTATTATATTGCATTTTACTGTAGCTCCATGCAATGGGAAACAATACTGATTGGTGTGTAGTTTTCAACACCATCAGTTTTGTAAATTAAGCAAAATCAAATACCATTATATTGGTGACAGAATTAATGATTATATTTGCAAGGTACAAAATGAACATGTACATAGATGTACAAAATTGACCCAAAAATCCCTTGAGTGAGGGGGCCATCCATTTTTGAGCCCTGCTTACTATGGCAACCAGTGTAAATTTACTGGATATTTCTGAAAGAAAAAAAAAAGGAAATCAAAAACAGAGTGTGGGCAGTTGAAATTGGAATGGCAGTGTGTATAAAATCAGTTTTGTTTACATTTTATAACTGTGCCAGTGTCATTGCAGCACTTCTCACATGATGACCCACCACAAGAGAAAGAGCTATAACTGCACTCAGTCTGGCTGCCACAAAACCTATGATGACAAAAACTCCCTAAAACATCACTGTGCCTCTCGACACGGAGTCCACCTCATGTCTTCTTCCTCCTCCAGCCTCTCTTCCAACTATGACCTGCTGGCCTCAGCGTGGGAGCCAACGGTTAATCTAACTGCGTCCGACTACCACTTTACCTCTCAACCCAAGCCTGTTTCAGCTCCTGTGCTAAAGAATCCCAGTCATTCTGGAAAACTCTTTGGTTCTTATGACACAGGAGATCTTGGGATGGGGCACCATGCAGAAGATGCCCATCCCTCTCAGGTTCAAAATTCAACATGTCAAGAAAGCTGGACTTTAGAGTCTGCCAATGACTCTTATAAGGTAAAAGAAAGCAAGGAGATGCTTAACTCCACCCAGTGGACTCTGGGTACTGAAAAAAATCCAGTGGTTTCACGGAACCCATTTGATGTCCACGGTTTAGAAACCGGTTTCGATTTTCCTGAATCTTACCCAGAAGAATTGAAAGAGATGCTGTCATTTCAGCCTAACAGAGAGGCACCTACCACCAGCATGAGTTGCCCTGTGAGGCTGCGAGCTTCAGTTTCCTCCAAACAGCATTGTCCCATACTGCTGAAACACAGTCTGAAGGAGCCCAGACCTCCGAGCAAGTTAAAGCGTCGGCGCACATTTTCCAGTTTCAGTTATCCTGCTGAATTATACCCTGAACCAAGGAGTGATTTTGACCGTAATCTTGATGATCCTGTACTTGATTCTCCTCCTGCAACATTGACCAACAGTAGAAAGAGGAAGTCCTGCTCTAAGGATGTCCTGTCTGATGTTCCAACTCCTCCACTGCCTGTTCCTCAGCCCACTTGTCATAAACGTTCACGACCACGCTCTTCATACCTTGTCTCACCAAGTCAAGTGGCACTTGCATCCTTCAGCACTTACCTTGGAAAACAGTTTTTACAAAAGGTACACAAGATTGCACTTTTTCATATGCCATCGTAATCAGTGTTTTGATAATCAATGTTTTACATTTTATCATGTAGGAGCCCGTTTTAAAATCAACAGGAGAGGAACCGAAGGCTGGTTGCAGGTTAGAAAACGATCACACTGACTTGAGGGCAATTATGTACCTATATAATAGTTAAATGTAGTGGTCGACCGATATATTGCCAAGGCTGATTTATCGTACGATATTTTGCATTTTTCAAATATCGGCATTGGCCGATAAGTTTTTCTACTTGTCTGGTGTGTTCGAGGTGGGACTTTTATTTTGACAGTGCTGAGAAAGGCAGCGTCTGAGCACACACAGTGCTCACACTCTCTCTCTCTCTCTCTCTTGTTTGTCGTCGTCATTAACAGTTCTGTCTAATATGAATAGATGTCTGTCTAATAATCAGATAGAACTGTTAAAGGAATTAATGTATACAGAAAGTATTATAACGATTGCTTTTATATTATTAATAGAAAGGCAAACATAAT
Organism: Carassius carassius; assembly: GCF_963082965.1. Classification (NCBI taxonomy): domain Eukaryota; kingdom Metazoa; phylum Chordata; class Actinopteri; order Cypriniformes; family Cyprinidae; genus Carassius; species Carassius carassius. The sequence goes on along the minus strand of NC_081759.1, from coordinate 18,171,611 downwards.
ACTTTCTTTTTTGCCGTCAGCATTAAGCAAATATGCATTTATTTCATTTAAACAAATCTTTGAATGACTAATGAACATTTAATTTCACAAACCTTGCAAACTCAGTCAAATCGAGTCGATCTTGTGAAGTGTGCATGTGTATCCAGCATGATCGCGTGTTCTCTGTGTGACGGTCGGCTCGTGTTAATTGAATGCGCACTTTATGCATTCGCACACTTTAATTTTCACTGTGTGCTGTATGTAAAATGACTGTTACCTTGGCTTTATTTGAAAAATATGATTCTCAATGCACACAAATTCCCAGATTGATTACAGTGGTTACTTAATTTTAATTATATTTTTATTAAATATTTATTTATTTGTGAAAAATACTTTGCCATCTAAAGTATGTTTATTTTACACATTTATTTTTTCATCCATTGTCAAATAATTTCAAATTTCTTAAATATGAATTAAAAAAAATATATACATATATACACACACACACACACACACACATACACATACTGTATATCGGCCATCGGCCCCCTGCTTTCCAAGATACCGGCATTGGCAACGGCAGTCAAAAAAAATAAAAAACTATATCGGTTGACCACTAGTTAAATGTAAAGTTTTAGAACACTGAAAAAGCATAAAGATATATATCAAAAGATAATTTTGGATTAAAATTGTTTTTTTTTTTTTTCATCACAATTGTATAATTTGCTGTTATTTTGTGGTTTCCACAACTGTGGGAAGACTATTGCAATTCAGTCTTTTATGTTACTTTTAAAGAGCTTTTTTGTCAGTTTTGGAGCATGACAGCTGCTAGTCACTAGAAAAGAGTGCCATGAAAGTTTATTTGTTTGTTTATGATTTAACGCTATGACAAATTACAAAATTCTCTGGAAAACTATTCCTTTGAAGAGTTGCTTTCACTGTGGTATTGTATGTTTGCTAGCAGACCTAACACAAGATTTTCAGCAGATCTATGAAAAATCAGTTGAGTTTACTCTGGTTTGTTTCTCTGTAGAACATATAAAAGAACTTCATCTGTTCGTAGAGCTCCATCGCAGCCCTCATGTTCTCAAGAAGTTGTTGGAACAAAGGAGGAACATGATTCACAATCATCCACCTCAACACTGGTGCTAACATTAACTCAAGTATTATTGTGATAAGCACAGTACTTACATTGAAACTTGTCTATTTTTTGTCACAGGATGATGGACAGAAGAGGGCTTCAGGACAAAAGTCCAAAGGAACAGACCTGTCCCCATTAATCATGCCTGTGTCTGTCCCAGTCTCTGCGACAAACATTTTTGGCCCCCAAGCTTCCACACAACAAGTAATGTTGTAGTAGATTATAATATAATACCAATATACATTGGATATGCCATGATGACTTGTTATCATTGTTCAGAGTTCAAAGTTTCTGTCTTCCCTAGGCCAAGAGGTCACAGACTCGTAAAGGTGCATCTAGGAGTTCTTGTCATCTTGACCCTTTAAACTGCCTCATCATCCCCAGTCCACCTCTGCCTCTACTATCTTCCCCACAATGCACAGATAATAAGGAAACCCAAGGTTTGCAGAGAAGCTGTGGCATAGGTGTTTACCCCAGCCAGCTGCGCTCGCCACAATATCTGGCAGACCACCCGCTGAGCCCTAGTTTTCATCCCCCACCGTACACCCCTCAGCCTATGCTGAGCCCTCTCCGTTCTGGGACAGGCCTCTATTCTAAAAATCTACCGCAAAATCTACCGCCATGCTCATCTCTACCCAGCACCTTTGGTGAGCACTAAACCCAGGATTTTAGCTTTGACTCGATGTCCAACCTATACAGGTGCTGGTCATATAATTAGAATATCATCAAAAAGTTGATTTATTTCACTAATTCCATTCAAAAAGTGAAACTTGTATATTATATTGATTCATTACACACAGACTGATATATTTCAAATGTTTATTTCTTTTAATTTTGATGATTATAACTGACAACTAAGGAAAATCCCAAATTCAGGATCTCAGAAAATTTGAACATTGTGAAAAGGTTCAATATTGAAGCCACCTGGTGCCACACTCTAATCAGCTAATTAACTCAAAACATCTGCAAAGCCTTTAAATGGTCTCACAGTCTAGTTCTGAAGGCTACACAATCATGGAGAAGACTGGCTGACAGTTGTCCAAAAGACGACCATTGACACCTTGCACAAGGAGGGCAAGACACAAAAGGTCATTGCAAAAGAGGCTGGCTGTTCACAGAGCTCTGTGTCCAAGCACATTAATAGAGAGGCGAAGGGAAGGAAAAGATGTACAAGCAATTGGGATAACCGCACCCTGGAGAGGATTGTGAAACAAAACCCATTCAAAAATGTGGGGGAGATTCACAAAGAGTGGACTGCAGCTGGAGTCAGTGCTTCAAGAACCACTACACAAAGACATATGCAAGACATGGGTTTCAGCTGTCGCATTCCTTGTGACAAGCCACTCTTGAACAACAGACAGCGTCAGAACCGTCTCAAGACAAAAAGGACTGGACTGCTGCTGAGTGGTCCAAAGTTATGTTCTCTGATGAAAGTAAATTTTGCATTTCCTTTGGATATCTGGGTCCCAGAGTCCGGAGGAAGAGAGGAGAGGCACACAATACACGTTGCTTGAGGTCCAGTGTAAAGATTCCACTGTCAGTGATGGTTTGGGGTGCCATGTCATCTGCTGGTGTTGGTCCACTGTGTTTTCTGAGGTCCAAGGTCAACGCAGACGTATACCAGAACGTTTTAGAGCACTACATGCTTCCTGCTGCTGACCAACTTTATGGAGATGCAGATTTAATTTTCCAACAGGACTTGGCACCTGCACACAGTGCCAAAGCTACCAGTAGCTGGTTTAAGGACCATGGTATCACTGTTCTTAATTGGCCAGCAATCTCCTGACCTTAACCCCACAGAAAGTCTATGGGGTATTGTGAAGAGGAAGATGCGATATGCCAGACCCAACAATGCAGAGGAGCTGAAGGCCACTATCAGAGCAACCTGGGTTCTCACAACACCTGAGCAGTGCCACAAACTGATCGACTCCATGTCACGCCGCATTGCTGCAGTAATTCAGGCAAAAGGAGCCCCAACTAAGTATTGAGTGCTGTACATGCTCATACTTTTCATGTTCATACTTTTCAGTTGGCCAAGATTTATAAAAATCCTTTTTTTGTATTGGTCTAAAGTAATATTCTAATTTTATAGAGATACTGAGATACTGAATTTGGGATTTTCCTTAGTTGTCAATTATAATCATCAAAATTAAAATAAATAAACATTTGAAATATATCAGTCTGTGTGTAATGAATGAATATAATATACAAGTTTCACTTTTTGAATGGATTTAGTGAAATAAATCAACTTTTTGATGAAATTCTAATTATATGACCAGCACCTGTATTTACTGATTAAGTTAACTTTTGTACAGAACTGAGAAAAATAAATAAATGCTTTTTATTGTAGCTCCAATTTCTTGCCAAATCATTTTAACTTTAAACCCCACAGATGGTGTCTCCTTCCCAATCGACAACACAGCAATCAACATACAGCCGTGAGTCTGTCATAAATTCTTTCATATTAAATTTAAGTTTTTAATTAGTCCACCAAGTTAGACTGATTATTACAGTTAAAAATTAGAATTAATTACCTAGATACAGATGATCATGCTTTTGTTTACATTTCTCTGTGTCCTTTAGAAGGATAAATGTGGGTTCACGGTTTCAAGCAGAGATCCCCCCAGTGCGGGACACGCTGTACATGCTGTATGAAGAACACCCCGCTCAACTTGTTTGGACTCCTTGGAAAGATCTCTCTACTAACACAGAAACACAACAGAGGGGTAAACACCAACACACACTCTTACTAAAAAAAAAATAGTTTAAATGAAGTCAAAATGATCAAGAATCACTGTGGCTGTGCCCAAGTTTCACAAAATGTAATCATCATACATTCAAATTTTACATAAGGTTGCAATTTACAACTTGTAGCCTTTTATTCTTTAAGAATGTGTAAAGGGTTAAAATGATCACACTTGGTCCTTTGTGTTTCAGTCAAAGAGCTGTTAGACATGTGCTGTTCCAGTTTGCTACCAGGAGGAGGCACCAACATTGAATTCGCTCTCCACTGCCTTCATGAAGTTCAGGGAAACATAATGGTGAGTTTATTCATCATACCGAGTGTGAAATTTATAGATATTTGTTTATTAAGGCTCACTTATTCAACTGTCAGGCAGCACTGGATTTAATCTTAATAAGAGGAGATTTTTGGACCTCCTGGCACCCTCTGAATGATTACCACTACACAGGTATAAACTCTTTACTGTATATCAAAATACATAAAGCATTCATAAGTCCTTCATGAACTTGATGTCACTCATTGTAATCGGCAGGGTCAGACCACTGGACAGTGCAAGAGATGAAAGTGTTCAAGAAAGCTCTGGTTGAACATGACAAGGACTTTCAACAGATTCATAATGTGGTATGAAACTTCAGAAAAAAAGTTATTTCTAAATGAATATTTCCATTTTTTTATGGCAAGGGTTGTCCCTCACTCAAATTCAATCTATGGGTCTTTTCCAATTTCACCATATACTGGTGGAAATCACACATTTAATAAGTTAGAATAATAGCACAAATTTGATGTATAATTCATATCCATAATAGAAATGATAATGGATGAATAACATACTGATAAGCAGTATTTTTGTGGTAAGGGGTTTGTTTAAATCCCTATAAAATTCCTTAAGAATGAGTCCCTTTTCCATCATTTTCGCATGGGTTTTGGATTAAACACCTGAAGAAAGGTCTATGGTTTTTACATGCTTAAGAAATTCTCTCTAAATATACTAAATTGATATTTGCTATGTAGATGCAGACAAAATCAATTGCCCAGTGTGTGGAATATTACTATAACATGAAGAAGCTGAAAAAGTTCAAGCAATGTGTCCGAGCCTCAAATAAAAAGGATGAAGGTGGAGAGATCTCTGTAAGTTTCATTTCAGTGAATGAAAACAAGATCGGCTAGAACATCTGAATATACATCATCTAAAAATATTTATTAAATTTGTCATGTACTGCTATTTTATAATTAAGGCATTCAAATTCTCAGAAGAGCACAAGTCTGAAAAGGATAATTTGGAACACAGGACAGAAGACAACAACTACTCAGAGTGAGTCGTGTGCCAGGTTAGAGACATATATATCAATATATGTGTGTGTGTAAAAAAACTCACTCAGAAAATATTTCATTTTGTGAAGTTAAGCTAAAAATAATACATTTATGACTATCCTGTCTTTCCTTCATAGTAATATTGGATATTTTTTGTACGTTATGGGATTTTTGTTCTAACCAGCTGTGACATGAATTCCATAATTCCATGAATAAATTTTAAAATGACATTAATTTTACCTTTAAATCCAGAGGTGTGAAGAGCCACAGTTCCCTCTCAGTGAGGATAGAAACTCCAGATGGTGGTTGGCTTGCAAGGACACAGGTCAGAGCAGAAGACTAAAGTGAACTCCATTTCTAATCTGTATTTCATAAAAATCCTTTATGAAGTGCTGAAGTGTTTTAGACTACAGTAAATAATCAACGCATTGTCCAGCGATTAATACGGACCTTTAAATTCTCATCAAAAGAACAGACAAATTAAAGTAGTTTTTGATGTTCACATTTTGAGAGGTGCACAAGGCACTAAAGTTAGTTGTATTTGATGTTTTTAAAATGTACCAGACTGGGGATTTTAAAATGACAGGGTTTCATGAAAAGGATTTCTTGGTTTTTATTTTGAGTATTTGTTCAACTGTTTGACAAATTTGTGTTCAAAAGGTTCTCTCAGTTCAGATTTGTCACTACCAATCCTTACAAACCTACATAGTTTTACAATTCTACTTATTTTCCTTTTTCCATTTATTATCTACAATCCATTTAACCTATAATAAGGTTATTAAATTGCAGTTTTACTATCTCATGCCATTAAAACAGCTGATGATGTCAATGTATAACACAATCTCAATGCATAACGTTTGCATTGTGTGTGGTTGTCTAAGCATTACTTTGTTGTTCTAATAGAACAAATGTTTTCTAGTATTGTTAAGCATGTTATACAAAATAAAAAACTGAAAAACACAATTTTTCCATTGGTTATTCACAGACTCCGGAATATTTCATTTAATCTGAACATGCTACCGATAGAATACATTGTAAATTTTTACTGTTGCAAGTATGAAAAAGATAACTAATACCTCATTTGGATGTACATAATATCCCCCATAAGTATAAAGGAGGAAGTGGTAACGTTGAAATGCATGCATGAGGTTAACAGTGCATTCCATGTAATGCCTACAACACTGTAAAGTAACAATAATATTGTAACACTAACAGTATATGCTGAATGAATCAATAATACAACTGTTACTTTCTGGCATGGAAATTGATTGACCAAATTTGATTTGCGGTGTTCCATAAGATCAAAGTTGGCCTGATATCTGCACAGCATTGATTTTCTATGACCAAATCACAGCCGTGCTGACATTCAGAACAGCAGCATGGTTGTTCATATTGCGTAATTGAGTAATGCTTTAGAGACAAGTTAAGAATGTAGTAAAACAGATTTAGGCAACATTTAGTAAAACATCTACATAAGTCACAAGACAATGACTAAACGAATCCTCAGACCTCTTAGAGACCAAAGACTATATTAAATGAGTGTCACAAATTCCTTGTAAAAGGAATGTGCTATTTCATAACCTATTTACATAGCAGTATAACTGTATTTATCGTAACCATTGTGTCTAAAATAACCAAGTATTTCAAACCTGTATGAATTTCTTTCTTCTGTTGAACAAAATAATATAATTTGAAGAATGTGGTTAAAGGGATAGTTTACCCAAAAATTCTGTCATTAATTACTCAATCCATGCCAAACCGCTTAAGCAAGGAAATCGGTAAAATAATCCATGTAACATCAGGGGTTCAACCATAATTTTATGAAGCTACGAGATTACTTTTAGTACGCAAAGAAAACAAAAATAACGACTTCATTCAACAGTTCGTCTCCTCCGTGTCACCCTATAGCGCCATTTTGTAGAGTATCCACTGAACGTAAACCGCATATGCTGTTCTGTGTCAACTACGCCATGCGGATACATTGTTTTTGTTCAAATCAAAGCGTAAACAACATAGCTGACAGAACAGAATACACTGTTTACATTCAGTGGATACTCTCCAACAACATTGTTGAATTAAGTCGTTATTTATGTTTTGTTTGCATACAAAAAGTAAAATTATGGTTGAACCCCTGATGTCATATGGATTATTTTACAGATGTTCTTGCTAGGTTTCTGGACATTGATCGTGTTAATTACATTGCTGTCTACGGGAGGGTCAGAGAGCTCTCAGAATTAATAAAAAATATCTTAATTAGTATTTCAAAGATGAACGGAGGTCTTAAGGGTTTGGAATGACATGGAGGTAAGTAATTAATGACAAATCTTTCATTTTTAGGTGAACTATTCCTTTAACAAAACAGTTGTGGTCCCCATTGACTTCCATTGTATTTTTTATTAAGGGTGAGTAAATTTGGGCTAAATGATGACAGCGTTTATATTTTTGGGTGAACTATCCCTTCAATGTGACTTTGTACATATGTACATAAACAGGGATCATGACTCCTCCTCAGACACGCGAACCTTACTTTCATAGGACACTAGAGTCTGGTAAATACTTTCTCTGCTTTGGTTTCCACTGACACTGTTCCACTGCTCATTTTCGCGTGCAGAGGAGCCACCTTTCAGCAGATCCACATAGTCAGTGTTCTGATGAAGAAACAAAATGTGGTCAAGGTGTTTAGACCCCAGTGTGGCCCTTCTTTGGGTCACTGGGGACTCCCTAGGGGCAAAGGCCCGATTGGCGGACACGGAAGTTGCAGGTATAGACAAGTATTTCCGTGCCAGTCTGGCCACAGCAGGAAAGCGATGCTCCTTGTTGCGCCACCATTGCAGGGGTGAGAGACTTCGTCGGCAAAGTGGCTCTGCTATGTAATTCTCCAGCTGCTGGTGAATCTCTGGCATTCGCTCAGTAGGATCCTCGCCCAGAAGAATATCGTACATACTCTGCGGAAGAGGACTCATCCGTATACGAGGCGTGAGATGTAAATCCCCTCTCAGTGGCGAGGTCATACTGGTCCCGCTAGAACGTCTTTTACGGTCACTGGCATTCTTGAAAGGTGATCCAACCTCAAGCGTGTTTTCATTGACCTGTTCTGGAGATGATACAGCAACAAAGGGCTCGCTCGGTTGCAGCTCAATGATGTCACCTTCCTCTGCCGATCCAACTGATTCTGGAGAATCTAAAGAAGCCATTGCAGGAATTGGCAAAGGATCATCCAATCCAAAATCTGCAGGTTCTCCATGTTCATCCACAGGCTCTTCCATTACCATACTTTGTCTCCTCTCTCCATTCATTCCTTCGTTACTTGTGAAAGCCTGAACAGATAGCAGCTCTTTCACTTTGTCATGCAACTTGCTGCGAGCATGTGGGCTGAGAAACCGCAACTCTTTAAAACGTGGGTCCAGAAATGAGGACAATACAGCAGAGCAGTCCAAAAGAGCATCTTCATCACTCAGACTCCAACGTTTGTCCATACCAGCACGAATTCTCTCCATAACTCCCCTAACCACTGGACAGGTGCACTCTGCAATTTTCTTTCCCAGGAGCCGAGAAACTCCTTGCAGGCACGGCATTAGGGCTGAAATGGGTCCATTGATGTCCTCACTCAAAAACGATGCTGCAATGCGAACTGTTTTGAGCACGGGAACCAGTTCATGTACAAGACGCCACTGGTGATCTGCCAGATTTGTTGCTACTTTTTGCTCCTCTAGGACAGAGCTTATTACCCACTTGAGGTCCAGCAGACTTTCGCACATCTCAATGGCTGTGGTCCAGCGCCCTGGATCATTCAAGACCAGGCATGCGGACTGTTTATTAACAGCCTCTGCTTTCTGGCTCAGTGCTGTAGAAGCATTCACATCGTGCTGGAAATGTAGGACGATGGCACGAGCATCTGACAGAGCTTGTCTGACAGTCTCCACACAAAGTCCTTCCTGGACACAGAGTTTCAGGGCTTGTCCTGCACAAAGCAGTGGTGTCCATCCCTCTGGAAGATTGCCCGGAGGAGGATGGCTGGGTCCAGCAAATTCTTGCTGATATTCCTGATCAATGGCCATATTGTCCTGCCCTCTGGACTCAGATCCACTGGGGGTGTCATGCACGACACAGAAAACAAAGTTTTCTGGAAGCTGGAACTCAGAGAGGACTGCTCTCAAGGTGTCCGCAAAGCTCGCTTGCCCTTTCTCAGAAGGGTTTCCTTTAAATTCTGCTACCGGTCGGGTCTCGAGCACACAACGAGCCAGGCGCCAGTGAGAGTCGACAAAATGAGCACTGACTGTAAGGTAGTACTGACCATCCCCATCAACCCCACACACATCTACAGATCGCCAGTATTCAGTGCAGAGGGTCAGACAGTGAGAAGCGAGACTTGTCTGTAGATGCTGCTGAAGGCATTGCTTGAGGTTGTGGTAGCGATGCCAAAGTAGACTTCCAAGCAGAGATGGAGAAGGCACAGGGTAGTTAGGCTCTAGGCAACTCAGTAAGAGCTTGAACCCCCTTTCTTCCACCACAGACAATGGCTGAAGGTCTCTGAAGACCATTTCCAAGATAAGATCGGTCAATACCTCTGCTCGCTTGTTGCTGCAGGCCCTTGTGCCACTGCGGATGCTGCTGCCTCCAGCAGTGCTGCTCATCTCCCCTGCAGGAAAATTATACATTAGGCAGCCCAAATCTGTTTCTTGGTGTACAATGGCATTTGAACTGGAAGCACCACTTCCTGCTGCACAATCAGGGGCATATGTTGTCCGGGCAGGATTGGTCTCCACCATATCAGCTGCCAGTATTTCTTCCTGCTCCTCCTTGACAGTAACAGGTAGCACTGGTTGAAATGGAGCATTGCCTGTGGTGTTACATCTGTTACCATGTAAAGAGGTCTGAATGTGAGAATGCAATGCTGCAGGAGTGGGAATGCCTGCTGTGTTGTGAGGGGGAACGGCTCCTTCCCGAATACTGTGTTTGCGTCCCAAGTGTTCTCTCATGGAAGTAGTGCTGTTGTGAAAGGAAAGCTGCCTTTTACAGTGGTTGCACTCAACACGATACAGACTTAACTGTGTGTAGTGGTTCCACACTTTTGATGTGCGCCGATCAGAAAATGGTAAAAAACGTTGCATTCTCCGACGAAGAATTTGACCGTTGTGACTTCCAGGATGCCTTTGAGGTGGGAGATCCATGTCTGTAGTGAAAGAGAATTTGAAAAAAACAAAAAGTCACAACTGGGGTCAACAAAATATCCCAATTGTACAGAAACACCAGTGCTGTACACAATCTTTGTAAATCTAAAGAGATAGTGTTATCAGCACTGTCTTCTTGTTTATATTCTGACTTAATTGTAACATTTTTTTAATGCTGTGACGTACTCACATAGAGCTTTTCTAATATTTTGTCTTGAAGTGTCTCACCTCACCCGTCCAAGTCACTGCACAAATTAGTTGTCATAATCATTTTGTGTGCGTTTTAGAGAGAGAAAGAAATATAAGCTATTTAACTATTGAAATGAAAACGTCTAGCTAAAATATACAAAAATAGTAGTTTGGTCTGATTATGTGTTCACTGTAAAAATGTTTTTGTGGCTGCTCAAAACCTCTTGTACAATTATTTGGTTATATAAATTTAAGATGTTTTTGCAGCTAAAATATAGCTTTCAATGTGCAGTTTGTTTTGTTTTTAATCCAAATACCTAAAATACTAGTCCACTATTTGTTTTATCTCAGATGTGGCCAGTTGTAGAACACTTGTCACATAACACAAAAAAATACATACAAAATGCAACACAGTGAAAAGCTATAAAAGCGCAATTATATGATGAGGGAAAGGTGAATATTGATATATTTGATTCTACAACTTGACACAATTTCATAAGTTCATCAACTTTTGGCTTATTTGCCATTTATATCAAAAGGTCTGACTGTGAGAAATTATTTTAAAACTACAAATAAACCATCCACTTAGTAACTTAGGTTATTATTACTAACGTTACTTGATAAACCGTTTAAATAATAATTACACCAGAAAAAAGGTTGTAAATGTTTAACAAAAAGTATAGCATGTCACAGCGGAACAATCAAATCATTTCTTTGTTTTGTTTTTTCGCGGGAATATTTAGAACAATGATAAGATTTGTTTTAAGAAACTAACTCCGTGTCAGGTATAGCTCTCTCTTTCTCGTTACAAGAGCGTTTAGCCAGAGAACAATAACCATGCAATATGATACTAATGAAACAAATCCGCTATTATTCACATCAAATGTCACTGGATGTTCTTCCGGGCGAGCATAAGGGCCTTTACGATTTCATCCGCTTTCAACTCTCGTCTTTCCACTAATAAATAGTACACGCTTCCGCAATGCTGACTTTTACAACTAATTTGTTTTCTCGTCGGAAAAGAAATAATACACTACCAATAGCATTTGTAAAAAATCTCAGAATTCCTGCTAACACTTCGCTCGTTTGCGACCTGCACACTGGATGTCCTCGCGCTGTGGTCGCTAGGGAACCAGGGTAAGTTGTACAAAGACAAGAGAAACGAAAAATGTACATCCGTCGCGTTTATATATCATAACTGCTCTACTCTGCTCGTGTGTTTATGATATAGTAATTGTTACAAAATTATAAATATGCAATTATTAACTGATAACTACTAATAATTTGTAATGCAGAAACCACAGTTCGGTTATTTTGAAAACAACTTTTTTGCGACGATCCCCAAAGTCTTAGCGAATTTACTTCCGTTTTCCGCATGATGTGTCAATAAAACAAATAACTTCATTTCAGGCGAAGTAAATGGGATATTGCTTGGATATCATTCCCTACAGTCTGATTCAAATTTAATCAAAATGGATTATTCTGGAAAAGAAAAGGAAGCTATGGCCATCATGGCTGAGGCAGACAAGAAAATGAAAACGTCACATTCGTTGTTCGGATCGTTTTTTGGGTAAATCCATTAATTATGTTTCAAATTTAATGTGCAAATCTTTAACATCACAATCTAACAAAAATAATAAGCATCAAATACTATTCGTTTGCAACAAGCAATGTTAAAATATAATTTGAATTAACAGATATAATCGATAAGCAATAATTTCGTGATTGCATTATTTGTAATTCAATCCTGTTCGCATTTAGCTGTCATCAATCTACCAGAGTTTATTTTTCCAGATCGCACAAAAGTGAAAGCAGCCAGTTAGCCGAGTAGCATCGCATTGCACGTATAAAGCATCATAATAAACAGAGTTGCGTGCGTTTAATGCAGCGTTTCTCTCTCGCCTTCGTCCATACGCAACTCCAAACTAATGCGCACTGAGACATGCAGCTCGATTTAACACGTCTGAAACTCACCCATGCTGTCTTCGTTGGGCTCTTCCGTGCACAGTCTCTCTCCGCTGTTGGCTACAGTGGGGATGTTGAGTCGATGTTTCACTCTCAGGTGTTTTATCATGTTGGCTGTATTCGAAGAGAACTTATAGTCCGTCTTACACAACCTGCAGTGAACAGTGGCATTGCTCTCATTTTTGATGTAGTACTTCCAGGCTACAGAGCAATATCGGGCCTGTGTTTTCGGACTGATTTCTAACTCCTCTTGCTTCATGTTGGCCATATCAGGTCTGGAAACACGTTGTGTGAGTGCAAGCGACCGCTGCTGATAGCGCCTCCTATCGTTTTCAGTGAATTAAATGAATGAACCTCCCCTTGCTTTTGTTCATTCTAGGTGTTCCTCCAACGTCGAGGAGGCCTGTGACTTGTACGCGAGAGCTGGCAACATGTTCAAGATGGCAAAGAACTGCGGTGGTACGACAGACAGCAACTTTTGCACCATAATATGAGGGTGTTCAGTAAGCACGTGTCATTTGTACTGCTGCTTTGTTCCTCTATCTAAGCTGCAGGAGATGCCTTCTGCAAAGCTGCACAGCTGCATTTACAGGTGCAGAGCAAGCACAACGCAGCCGTGAACTTTCTTGATGCTGGCAATGCATTCAAAAAGGCTGATCCTCAAGGTACAACTCACGTTGTTTACATTATGAGCAATAGAAATCTCTCATTATGTAGCCTGAGTGTCTGTAATTCAAAAGAAGGAATTCTATAATGGCTTTTCTGCAACTTTTCTACACAGAGGCCATAAGCTGTTTCTGTCAGGCCATTGACATCTACACAGACATGGTGAGAGAAATTAAGTCTACTTTAAGCATTCAAAAACAATTCAGCATGGTAATACACTATTCTGATTAGGGATTTTTTTTAGTTACGAATCTGTTTCCACAGGGACGTTTCAACATTGCAGTGAAACACCACATATCAATTGCTGACATCTATGAATCTGAGTTACTGGACATAGATAAAGTAAGTGGGAAGTGAACTATTTATGTTAATGTACGCATTTATCAATAAGTGGCTATAGGTAGAGTATAAAAATACTCTACCTCTCAAACGTTTGGGGTCAAATATAAAAATAATACTTTTATTCAGAAAAGGGTGCATTAAATTGATCAAAATAAAAGTAAATATGTTTGTTACAAAGTTTTTCTATTTCAAATAAATGGTCTTATGTTACTGTTCATCACAGAGTGCTGAGCAAATTAACAGTTTTTAGTATTGATATAACACAAGTTTATTGAGCAGCATATTAGACTGATTTCTGAAGCATCATGTGAGTAGTGGCTGCTGAAAATTCAGCTTTGCAAATCACATTTTAAAATACTTTAAAATAGAAAACAGTTATTTTTGCAGTGTAGTAATGTTTAGGAAAAAAATAAAATGTTTACATTTGAAAAGTAGTGTTTTTAATGCATCCAGATGATACCATAATGACCAAAATAAGAGCCCTTCATGAAACATTAATTGTTAAATTGCTATTATTTGTGACCAGAATACTTATGTTTATTTGTTTACAGGCCATCGCTCATTATGAACAGGCAGCAGATTATTACAAAGGGGAGGAGTCCACCAGGTAGTCTTTGGCTGTATCCGAGATCGCTCCCTATACCCTCAAATAGGGTACTTTTTGAGGGGATAGTCATTTTAAGTGGTGTCCGAAACCATAGTGGGCATTCTAAAGTGCATCATTCAATCCCACAATGCGTTGCAAAAAATGAGTGTAGAACCGATGTACAATCAACGGCTGAAGATGACACATAATGCACTGTGAGAGTCGTGTGCAGAATAAATAAATAAATAAAAATAATGCAAAGACTGGTATGAACTGTGAGAACAGAGACAGCTAGAATCACTATTCATATATAGCATGAGAATACTCACCCTCAAAATTGTCGATGTAACTCGAAAAATATCATTTGAAGCCCTTCTCTTTCTTACTGTTGGGTGTAACAGCTGATTGCCTCACGATACAATTAACGAAATGTACAAATGCACATGTACAAATTGATTGTAAATTAACTGTTAAATAGTTTAACTAGGGTTTATATACATAATTTACTTGACACAGTTCAAGATAATTCCTTTAGTCTCTCTACTGGACCTCCCCATTTCTAATGATTATTATTACAGCAAGCGAACTATGCTAAAGCGGCAGTCCTTCCAGTGCACTTGTTTTCATTCACTCCTTCAAGTGAACTGAATGAATGGACTAATTTAGAGAATAATGAATGAGGGTATAGGGGGCGATTTTGGATACAGCCTTTATCAGTGTTGATAAGTATTGTAGAACAATTTAGGTTTGAGCACAAAGCTGTGTTGTAATTAAATGATTTTTTATGATGAATGATAATTTTGTATTATTAAACTAAATGAACTCTCTCTCTCTTTAGTGCAGCCAACAAATGTCTTCTCAAAGTCACAATCTATGCAGGTCAGATGGAGCAGTACCAGAAAGCCAGTGAAATATTTTAGCAGGTCTGTGTGATTTAATCTTCTGTCGAAAAGCTGTGTTCATTTGTCTCATTCATCCTTCATGTTGTCTGCTCAGATTGGGACTTACTCCATGGACACTACTTTGCTGAGGTATGGTGCTAAAGACCACTTCTTTAAAGCAGCTCTGTGTCACTTCTGCATGGATATGCTCAACTGCAAGGTTACTGATTTACTCCCTTCCCAATCTGAAAACATTTACAATGACTTGTAACTTTGCGCTTTCTCTTTATTTAACCCTTGTTCTCTTCTGTCAGGGGAAAGCAGGCTGAATTCAGATGCGGGTAAACTCAAGGCTTTATTTAAGCAGAGGAGACAGAGAAGATGAGTCACGGTTCACAGGTTTCACTCGCAGTGAGAGGATGAGCAGCAGATGAGTCAAAGCAGATGAGTAATGTTCCACAGAAGTACGTATAACCGCCGAAACCGGAGGGATGACAGCTGGAAGCTACTAGGAGCTCTGGGCTTGTAAGAACAAGGGCAGAGAAATCAGCTGAACACACTGGAGCCTGAGGACAAGACACGACAAGGTGAGTACAAAGAGCTGCTAGATGATCGGAGCTATTGGTACGAGTAACAACAGTCTGACAATAGACAGAGAAACACAGGGAATAATAAAGGGGAAAAAATTAGAAGGACATAGAGAACAGGTGGCGAACAATTAAGGTTAACAACGGGGAAACAAGGGAGGCGGGGAAAACACAAACAGGCAGATGCGGTGAGCTGTCAAACCATCCCAACACACACACACACACTCACCAAAAAGGCAGGTGATTAGCCCCGAGACCCGACACTCTTCAATAGCTGGCTGTACAGAAGTATGAGGAAATGTATCCAGCCTTCTCAGATGCTAGAGAATGCAAACTTCTTAAGGTTGGAGTCTTTCTTGCCAATACATTTAGTTTCTTGAAGATTCTTCTATAGAACAGAATTGTGATCTCAGTTTCATGGTCAACATCCATTTGAGACGGAAGGTGGATGTATTGCACAAATCCTTATATTTTAGGTTTCCATTGCATCTATTTAATGTCGTATTGTTTTGTATTTGAAAGGATGGAGTTGGTAAGATTTTTTTTGATGCTGTAAAAAAAAAACTGAAAATTTGTAAAAAAAAAAAAAAAAAAAAAAATTAATTTCAGAAATCATTAAATGCTTATTTGCTGCTCATTTCGTATTATCAATGTTGAAAACAGTTGTGCTACTTAATATTTATGTGGAAACCATTAACATTTTTTCTGTATTCTTTAAAGTGGTGGTTGATTGGGATTTCACAATGTTGCTGTTTGAGCATAAATAATATCTGCAAAGTTGCAGCACTGAAAGTTCAATGCAAACGGAGATATCATCTTTTAAAATTCTGGCCATTTAATGCCTACAACTGTTACATCACAAACCCAGATAAACCCTGCCCCCGGGAACACGCAACAAAGGAGGTGAGGCCATGTTGTGCTGCTGTAGAGAAGACGAAGAGAAAACTAGGGGTGCACGTAAAAATCTGTGCATATGAATCGTGATTCTTTCTTCTAATGATTCTAATGGATTTACAAGTTTCAAAACCAGTGTTCTAAAGCAGCGGTTCTCAGTCCTGTTCTTCGCATCGCCCTGTCTGCATCTCTCTCTCTCTCATTCAGACCGTCAGATCAGCTCCAACATACGGAGCCCTGAACATGACATGCAACGAAAAATTAATCGTGCTCACAATTTACAAATTCATTCCCTCGATGTACTAAAACATGCTCACAATTCCTATTTAGTTCCCTCTATTTGCTAAATCGTGTGCACAATTTACTAATTTGTTCTCTAGATTGATAAATCATGTGCACGATTTAGCAAATCGAGGAAATGAATTAGTAAATCGTGCGCACGATTTAGCCTACTATTTTTTTTTTCCTGCATACCATGTGCGGGCTCCGTACAAACAAACTGTTCCATTTATACACTTATTTTCACAAAGCAATGAGAAGTGTTATACATGGACGCGCGTACAGTTGCTGTGCTGTATTTAAGCTCTAATCAGAATAAAACCATATATTACAAGCTAACAGAAGCTGTAAAATTTACAAACAACAGTGTATCTAAAAGTATGAGACAACCAACAAACATACAAACCATTAAGGTTTTGCGTGATCCTCTTTATTAATAATCTCTGCGTCTCAATTGGGCTCAAATTGATAAGCAATATAGAAGACATTATTATTTAAAATACAACCGGAGCACATTCTGAGCTGGAGAGGGAAGGGATGTTCAGACGTGCTCTAGAGTAGTGTTGTCACGATACCAAAATTATTGTTTCGATACCGATACCTAGTCAAGAATTGCGATTTCGATACTTTTTCGATACTTTTCCTGAAAAGGGAAAATACACTCTAATATCATTGCTGTGCTTTATTTTAAAACCGTGACAACATTCTAATCATATAACATAATAATAAATGAACATATGAACAGCAGATATATTAAACATTAACAAAATATGAAATATCAAAATATAAAAAATAAAATTGACATTCAAGGTAAAGAAAGAATAAATTTAGCAGTATTACCAGTTATCATAAGAAACATAAGAGTAATAAATTTATCTTGATTCTGAACTTTGAATAGAAATATGAACAGCGATTATATTAAACAATGTTTCTGAAGTCAGAAGATTAAATGTCAAAAGATAAATAATATAAATTTAAGCAATTGCATTCAAAAAAAAATAATAATTTAGCTGCAATATCTCAGATATTGTAACTTATTCTGTCAGTTATGCAACCTTTTCTTTCAGAGGAGAAAACTCAGCCAGTGAGCTTTGATGAGTGTCATCTTTTTCTGCCAGTCGTGGACCGGCGGCCACAGTATCACTTGTGCTAGCTCATGCAGCCTTTTAAAAGGGTCCCGCTTTTATGAAATTACTCATGCAGCCTAGTGATGCGCGGGTCGGGTTTTTTTTCCAACCCACGGGTCCCGCTTTTATGAAATTATTTGGCCCGCCCCAGCCCGCAAATAAAGTAACATTTCTTTACCCACCCCGACCCGCGCATCGGGGACATCACGGAAGATACGTTGCTACTAGACTCATATTTCTTGTTCACTGAAGTTCCTCCCTCCACAGTAGCGCGCGAGCTCGGCGCTATTAGCAGCGCATGCGCAGCTCGTGAACAGCTCTGTGAACTGTTTCATCCTGTCAAAGAGTTACTCAAGATGTGACGGAGCATGTGATTTGTTGAATGTAGTGAACGAATCCGCCCTTCACTGAACGAGACCGAGAGATCTTATCATTCGTGAATAAGTTGAATGAACGGATACATCGCGTTTATGAACGTAATGAATGAGTATACAGGGTCAGTGAGCCAAGTATGTAAATCTCGATCAGCAATCAGCAGATACAAAGCGCAGTTACAGGTGCTGTGCAGATATGCTCATGTTTAGCATACAGAAGATAACTCCACGTTTTATCCCCGATTAATGTGAATATTATATATGAACTGTCTGACCAAACAAATCGCTGTAGTGCTTTATTGCTGCTTGCATGAGGAGAAATAAACAGACGTCCATAGGGAGAAACTGGAAGCGTGTGTTGCACACACCAACATGAAATACGTCTCTTACAAATCTGGAACGAAGTAATTCTTTGAAGTATCGATACTAATAAATTTAGGAATCGTGACGTTTTTAATTTCCGAGAATCGCGATACTTTTGAACTATCGGTGCACCATGCAACACTACTGTAGAGGCGGTTTAGCAAATCAAAACACACTAAACCAGCTGACCAATCTCGGCCCATCGTGTATTTCTGAGGCAGGAGCTTCATAATAACAGGAAATAAATTGAGGCATTTGTTAGAGAAGGGACAGATCAGTGTGGAATAAAGATAAATTATGTAAAAAAGGAATGCATTTTAAAAAACCAAAGCATAAACACATGTTAGATTGCACCCCATAAACACAATCAAGCCTAGAAAAAAACAGTCAACCACCTCTTTAAGTTGCAATAGATATTTTGTAATAATGAGTCTTTGCTGATACTTTTGATCAATTCAATGGTTCCTTGCTGAATAAAACAATTAATGATTTACATAAAACTCGTACCAACCCCAAACTTTTGAAAAGTAGTTCAGAGTCTTTAAAAATGTTGTGAGACTTTATACAAAGAAATCAATCACAATTTAAGTTTCTGCATTTCACACGAAAAAGAAACTTATTGATGCACATGAAGAGCAGAATATTGATGCATATCTTGATGCAGTAAGTTTTCTTAGTATATTGTTTCATAATTCACTGCACACATTAACTGTGGTAGTTCATTCATGAATTACTCCATCTAAATTCTGGATTTCTTTTATTTCATAAGGTAAGGGAATTTGACTCCATCACACGGCTTGATCAGTGGCAGACCACTATGTTACTAAGAATCAAGAAGACCATTCAGGACGAGGAGAATGACCTTCGCTAATGTGAAGTCATGATTCCAAGCTCATTTCCCATTCTTTCTCTCACTTAACAGTGATTCCTACCTTCCTTTCTTACCATCTTTATTATTTATTCATATATGTGAAAACAAAGGTCACCCCAAAGGTCATCCCAAATCCTACTAAAGAAATGTATCTTTCATCCCAAAGAATACGATGAAGTCTTCTAGAATGACATTAAGGTTGAATTTAGGTTACAAGGGGTAAATGCCTAAATCTCATTATTTTATGTTACCATTTGCGTTCATGCTTCAGTAGTTGCTTTATTTATTATTCTTTTATTAATGGTTATAAATTATCATTTGATTTTCATTTGATACATACCAAGTTACAAGGCTTGTATGTGTCCATATTTATTAGTAGTGTTATTAGTGAAGATAATTCTAGATTTGTGCAGAACTGTGTAACTGTGATGATCAGCTTGAATCAGCTGAAACAGTACTAACTACTGTCTTTGTTTTCCTCTATGGAGGAGAGCTAGATCTTAAATTTTTTTTTTATATATATAATAAATTTAGCTTACATTATTTAGTTTTGTTGTACCAACACAAGAATGGTAATTTATTTGGCAGGACTCTATGACGTGAGGATTTATCAGTCCTCTTTCCACTCTGTCTGAAGGTGGACTGGTTAATTAATGTATAGTAAATGAAATACCTGAGGAACCAGCTTGGCATGAAAATGTTTTAGTTCTTTTTTAGCTAATATCAGCTGAGTTGAATTTATTGATGTATCACAATAGGCTCATCATTAAAAGTCATATTGTTTGTTATCTAAAATTAACAATTAACTTAAATTATTAAGCTTCTTATTTATTAAGTTATTACATTTTGACATTCAGTGCTTTTTGTGTTGACCGTTTCACCTACATACATGTTCAGATGCTTATGACTAGTCATGAACCAATACAGGAACTTAAGCATGGAAAAAGCATGGCAGAATAAGCTTAATGTTTCAAAAAATTAAGTGTAACCCGAAGTATAATGTTTGGAGGCAAGCAGTGGAAACCTGCATGAATTCATCTAAATCTATGTTAAACTTAAAAAGCTAATAAATTATTTGATTCCCTCCATTTTTGTTGAGTATTAATATTTCAACAATGTGGGCATACATACAAAGAGCAATGGACTGTAAGGAACTGCACATTTAAAACTAAGCATCTGGCCATCAATTCACCTTCTGAAGCAGGTTTATTTTTGTCAGTTTTAATCTTCCTCCTCATCTTCCAGATCCTTTGTCTCATCCAGGGCTGCTTTCAAAGCCTGCTCTTCCTCCACACTGGGGTCCAGGGCCTCTGTGATTTCAGGCCCACTGACATACTCGTTTTGGGTGGTTGAAGAATGGTTGGGGTGTATGCTTCTCCAATACATTTCATGCCCCAACCAAATGTATGTTTCTAAACCTCCTGTAAGGGGGCAGAAGAATCTCGGCATCTTCATCCACGTCATCCGCAGACTTCTTAGTCAGCGGCCCTAACATTCACACATGTACAGTCCTGTACATATAAGTACTCAGTTTAAACTAATGGTTAGAGAGTTGGACTCGCAATCGAAGGGTTGTGAGTTCGAGTCTCGGACCGGCAGGAATTGTGGGTGGGAGGAGTGCATGTACAGTGCTTTAATACCATGACTTAGGTGCCCTTGAGCAAGGCACCGAACCCCCAACTGCTCCCCGGGCGCCGCAGAATAAATGGCTGCCCACTGCTCCGGGTGTGTGTTCACAGTGTGTGTGTGTGTGTGTGTGTGCACTTTGGATTGGTTAAATGCAGAGCACGAATTCTGAGTATGGGTCACCATACTTGGCTGAATGTCACTTCACTCACTTACTTTCTCAGAGTCAGTGCATCCATTCAGTCTTATTTCACATGGCATCAGTCACAGCGCTTTCTTCTGCTTCTGGAAGCACATCCTCTTTGGGTTGGTCAGGCGCATCCACAGGCATCGCAGCGGACTCCTCCATGCGTTCGTCTGTCTTCTCCTCAGACACCTTCATCTGGTGAAGCTTACATTTACTTACATCTCTAAATGTTTTTAATTACATCTCCAAAAGAAATATTTTATGTGTGAAATAAGTTGTATTAAGAACTGTATTTAATGAAAATGTATGTGTAACTTCACTTGCCTAGATGAAATCCCATTTGAAGTCCATTCGATTTTTTAGTAGAGAGGCAACCTTTGGATTGACTGTAGTAGATTTCTTATTCACCACCTTCCCCGTCTTCTTGGAGACTACCTTGCCTCTGCAGGTCTTTGAGCCTCTTTCTGGGTTTATTCCATAGAAACATCTAAGGAAAGTTGCATTACACATTACCGAAGTGTATAATAACCATTTTTCAAAATTCTGATTAATTAATTTGGTTTAGAATTTAGATTAATTTGGTAAAACTTTATAATAAGTATAAAGTAATAAAGTACTTATAAATCATTTGCAAACTATCTATATATATATTCTGATTTGTTTGGATTTAATGTGGATCTACATGCCTTTCTCCTATTTTCTCCGTGCCTGGCATGCGAATAAAACCACATTTGACAGTGTTTCAGATGATGAACTGAAAAAACTGAAATGGAAGAACACAAGGAGAACACAGGAGAAAGGTTGAGGTAACTAGTTTGCAAATAATGTATTACTTTACTACTGTATACTTATTATAAAGTGTTACAATAGATTCTAAGAGAGTGTTAAAAACATACGCAAAAAGGAAAACACTTACCTTTCTTACGTGCAACAAGCCGCCTCTTGATACTGCAGGTTGAAGATGTAGTACACAGAAAACACTGTTGCAACTGCAGTCAAAAGTGTTGACTGGACACTCACAAAAAAAAAAAAAGCAATTTTAACATTTGTGCACAACAGCAATGTTACAATTTTATATCTTAAACATCAGTAAATGTCTCTTCATCGTGTGTAATGACACACTAACCCAGCAAAATCAGATGAGGATTGGCAGGTAGATTGAGTGTCTTCTCAATATCAGAAGCAGATGCTGCAACCTGTAGAGTACACACAATACACAAATAAGAATATTACATAATATAATGTGGTGAAGTGGAAGGAAGAAAATTAAATACTTACATCTGCATGTGAAACCAGTCCGTCTTCATGTTCCTGGAAGTGGGACATTAACGTTAGAATCTTGACTAGCAGGTGTACCATATCTATGTTCTCAGCCTGGGACATCCTTCAACTTTTTATTCAAAGCACTAAAAAATATTCTGTCTACTGCTCTCTCCTCTTCCTCTCTCTCTCACACAAACACACATACACACACACACACACGCTCTCTCTCTCTCTCTCTCTCTCTCTCTCTCTCTCACACACACACACACACACAAAACTGTATTTGAGGCTGAGGAACAAGTTAGAATGTAAGTTAAGTGAATGAAGTAACGTTTCCTCTGTGATATAGAGATTTGTGCCAATAAATCCAGTGCAAAATCTGTGATTAAAATGTGCTCACATACAAAGCCCACTTAATAAACAATAAGTTAGAATATATTTAGATTACACTTTAAATTGATTTAGATACGACTTAAATTGAAATTCGCGCAAATATTCCACTAAGACTAATCTGTCACTCCCAAAAAACAAACGTCTCTCACCACCATAACGTTACTCCATCCATCGATCAAGTCAAGTGCTCATGGCAAAAGGCGGTGAGTTTATGCTTCCTAAGTAAAATTAAGTTTACAGGCCTATTTTCGATTTCCCTATAACGTATATAAGGTTAATATATGAGTTACCAACTTTAAACACACCTAACTTAGCAACAAGAATGCAAATAAAGCAAATCCTCCATTTTAAACCACACTGGGTTGGCGCCCATGCAAAATGTAAATATAATTGTACAAATAAGTGTTTCAGAAAATCAAGCAAACACACTTACTTCAGATTCTCGTTACCTGCTATCTGTAATCGAGATTAAATTTGAGATAAAATCCGTTTACTATGTTATATTCACTGAGACTGATGATGCTTTTCTCTGGTATCAGACGCTAACCGTTGCTCGTGCAAGTATTTTATATTTAACTCTTTACAAGTTTAACATTTACAGGATTTTACACAAGGAAAGAAAAAAAAACGATGCAATTAGCTGCAAGAATCTCTCCTTCACAAACACACACATACACTTAACTTTCAGGAGAAATTTGTAAATTATGCTAGTTCACCGTCTTGGCAAGATTTGTCAAAGGTAAATTAAAATATTGTGCCCACATTAAAAAAACGCTACAATTTAAGATAAACATTTATTCAGACTTTGATCTGCTTACCTGTAAATGAGCGTCAACTTGAGATGAAATCCATAAAACTTTGACTGAAACCATGCTCCTCTATGCGTCAGCTAGCCTTTGGTTCCCCCTCTCCCACCGATCACGTGTGCATTTACGGTAAGACACCGTAATTTTAGAAAACAGTTCAGTACTGTATATTTACGCTGTTAATACGCTGTAAATTTACAGAATTTTTTTTACAGTGAACCCATGAGTAGAATCATAATCCAAACCTACATTTTGTCTCCTTTTGATAATCTGTTGCACTCAGATATACATCACAAAACAGAAAAAAAGATCTGTCGCTACTTCAGTTTCATTGCAACATACCCACTAAGTGAACAGGTTTAATATGTTACAGGTAACATATTTTCTCTTTTAAAGACTATTTCCACCTCCTACTATTTATGTTTTGGGATAGCATTATGATACATAAAAAATAAAAAAATTACTGTACGTTTCATGTATTCTCTAAAATAATAATAATAGCAATATGCATAAATGTTTTTGCATAACATTTGTAAATATAATAAATATCAAATACAACATTTATTTAATGTGGTTTTCAATTTTAGTTGAAGTTTTAGACATTATGTTTTTATTAACATATTAACATTTATAAATGAATATTATAATATACTATAATATTAATAAATATTAATTTTAAATCAGCTTTTATTTTTACATTTTTAGTATTCAATTTAATTTCATTTATCTTTTTTATATTATATATTTTGTTTACAGTATATATTTTATAAGTACATTTTTTGTAATTGTAATATTTCAAATGTATTTTTTTTTTTTACATTTCTCATTTTCATTCATTATTTATATTTTATTTCAGCTTCATTTGAGTGAATTTAAACAATAACACGGGTGTAAATAGTATATTCAGATGACAATCATTTCCTAGATAACACCTATTTGGGACAAAACCTGCAAGTTTGTGATCCGCACCTGGTGAGGGGTGAAGGCATGAACGTGCTGTAGGAGGGGCTCCCTCGTCTCCGGGCAGCGCTCAAACACACTGTTCAGCTGGAGGAGAACGTTGTAGGACTGGGGTTTGGTGCACTGGGGAAAGGGGTCTGCTCCATCAGCTGCTGCATCACCACGACCAGCACCTCCGAGGTGTACACGTTCTTCTCCCCGAAACACAGGTTAGTGGCTACAGAGGAAAAGAGAACAACATGGAAAGTGTTTTAAAAAAAAAACATTCAAAAGAACGACAAGAAAAGACAAAGAGGCAGTGACAGAGTTCCCACTATTTTGGAGCCATTTACATACTGATTATTAATATGTTTAATTAAACATTGACATATATTGTCCAGTAATAAAACAATATTGGATAGAGATACACAAAGATATCGAAAATATTCTCAACATGAAAATACCCTTCAACTTTACCAACTTTATTTTGGGTAACACAGACTTCTTACCTGATTATGCAAAGTATCTATTCAGAATTTAAATTATTGCTTGTAAGAAAACTATCACCAGACATTGGCTCCTCCCTGATCACCCTAATCTTGGATAGACACATGGATAGAATGTGTTAATGAAATCTACCAGATGGAAAGACTAACATTTTCACTCCATTTGCAGATGAATAGATTTGTAGTCTTATGGTCAAAATGGGTATCCTATGTTAATCAAACACAACATGCAGGAATGTTGTCCTGAAAGTTGTCAAGTTAATGGTAATCAAGGGTTGATTTTATTGTACTGTATTTTATGTATCGTTTATTAACAAAATAATTGTTTATGTTTTAGAGATTTGTATTATAGTAATGCACCCTTTATTTGTGTTCTAATATGTTCTTATTATATTCACAAAAATGGGAATGTTGGGAATGGAGAACCTTGATCTAGATCACAGATTGGAACTGTGACCATGAGGTAATGTAAATGTTTCAAAAAAAAAAGAAAAAAAAAGAAAATATAATAGATGAAATGAAAAATTTTCAATTTATAAAAATGAATGCCAAGGACTGCACAATTAATACAAATACTATTTAAATTGTAGGTATAAAAAAAACCAGCATGTTCTCTTTCGAGAGTTCTCTCGTACTGCGTCTTAGCTAAGACGCTACGGGAAAAGTCTCTTTTCACGAAATACTGAAGCAAAAAATTATCCTTAATTTTGAATTGTTGTAAAGCACATTTGCAGCAGCACACACCCATAGGCGAGACGGCTCGCTCGCTCATTGGCTGCTCTGCGGCAACTGCACAAGCCTATCGAGCGCAGGCTGATGCAACATCAGACCGCTTCGCGCCCTCCATGCCACTTCCCGCCGAAACGGGTGTGGCCTAGCCCTATAAAGGGAGCTCGAAAAGGCTGACTCACCTGATTTTACATCTCTTCAGCGAAGCTCACGCATCGTTGGATCACGAGAGGAAGCAAGCGTCGTCAGATAGCATCTCAGGGGGACGAGCCATTTCTGAAGCCGCTGGCCTACGCCGCCTTCCACTGCCGTTCCTGCTGCACGTTCCGGCGCCTATATCCTTTTTTGTATCCTCGTGTGTGTTCGCCCTGCGACACACACCCTTAAAAGAGCTGCGTCTTTTTAAAGATGCCCTCGTGCGGCTCGTGCAGAGCCCTGCACAGCGAAGGAGACCGTCACGTCATCTGTGTCTCCTGCCTGGGTGAGGATCATGCAGCGCTCGCGCTCGCTGACGGCGGCTGCCCTCACTGTGAGCTACTGCCGATGGTGACTCTGAGGACTCGCCTGGCATTCTTCTCCGAGCCTGCATCCCCTGCTGTGCCACAGCGCCGTAAAAAGCGCCGCTCCCAGCAAATACCGGAACCGCCTCCAGCTCGGCCGAGCTCGCCGGTTCTCCCTGCTTCACCGGCCTCCCCTGCATCGCTTCCCGATGGTCAGCGCCCGCTGTCTGCTACCACGTCGTCCGAGGAAGTGGATCTCGGGGCCGCGTCGGGGGAAGAGGACACGTGCTCTTTGCTAGCCTCGGGCAGTGAGGGTTGGGCGAGCTCCGGGGATCTCGCGCCTTCTGCTCAGAGGTCCAGCAGAAGGGCTGATATCGAGAAGGAGCTGATGCGAGTGCTCACGCTGGCCGCCATGAATGCCCGCCCTCTGCTGGACGGCGGACGAAAGCGGGGTTGCCATCGAAAGCCTGCCGCATGACGTCATCTCTGCTCGCACGGATCTTTTCTGCTGCTGGGCAGGCTGCGTCTGCGTTACACACCATGGCCACGCTGCAGATTTTCCAGGGTGATCTCCTCCGCAAGCTGGATGAGATGGGACCTGAAGCTATCTGTCTCGCGGATCTGAGGAGTGCTTCGGATCTCTCCCTCCACGCTACTAAGTCCGCTGCATAGGCCATGGGACGGGTTATGGCTTCCGCTACTGTGGCTGAGAAACATTTGTGGCTAACGCTTTCAGACATGGCAGAGTCTGAGCGCGCTGCGTTCCTCGACGCACCGCTGACTCCTGCTGGCCTCTTCGGATCATCTGTCAACGAGTTTGTGGAGAGATTCGTCGAGGACCAGAAAGCGTCGCAGGCTTTTAAGCACTTCTTGCCGAAGCGCTCCGGTTCTGCAGCGAGCTGCGCTAGACCGGCTCCGCAAAGCTCTCAGTCACGCCCCCGCCTCCAGCTGCTTCATCGCGACAGTGCCAGCAACGCAGCTCGGGACCCCGTTCTTGTTCTACCAGCCGTCGCCCAGTGCCGCGGGAGACACGGCAGAGGATTACGGTGAAGCCCGAAGCCCCGAAGTCATCCTAGCACTTCTAGGAAAGCGACGGTGTACGAGTTCCGCTGTGGCCGAGCTCTCACCCAAGCGCGCCGCTGTTTCAGTCCCAGGAATTGTGACTGTCTCAGTGTTTTCTGCAACGCGCAAGCCTGCACAGTTGCCTGCTTGCCTGCACACAAAAGCCGTTATCACGGCTACCCAGATATTTCCAGAAAAGAGTGTAATTTCTGGTGTCCAGGCCACGGCCGATGGTGCTATAAATGTAGTGACGATGCCCACTCCTCAGTGCCCATCTCCACATATAAGCACAGCCCTGCACACAGGGCTCGCGCCCATAAAATCGACCCAGATCGATCGCGCGCACTACATAGTAAACGTGCCCACTCCTCAGTGCCCACAAACACTATGTCACATGGCGCGTGGTTTCTGTAAAAACGAAACCCGTGCACGTACGCTCTGCCCAGGCAGACAGCAAGTCGAAAGCAGTAAATGTGCACGCTTGCAGCCCACAGTTACTCGCAGACATCACCAGTCCTACGGGACCCGCTCAGCCCTCCCTCACTCGGTTAAGCACCGTGGCGGGGTCGAGGAAGAGCGATCTGCCCGCTGTCATCAGCGCGCTCCCCGCCTCAAACGCCACAGGCATAACACCCATGTTGCAGCACATCGAAGCACCGCCGTTGCCCAGTCAACAAAGCACGCTTCGCATCCAACCCTTAGCCATTCATGCAGATGCATGGTCAGCGCTTCCAGGGGTTTCGGATTGGGTGCTAGACATTATAAAGAGAGGCTACTCACTACAGTTTTTTCAACCCCCTGCGCGCTTTTTAGCGCGCATCGAAACTACGGTCAAAACAGAAGTAGCACACTTCGGGCCGAAATATCAAAACTGTTGAGCAAAGGGGCTGTGGAGCCTGTATCTCAAGCTCAAAGGGAAGGGGGGCTGTACAGCAGATACTTTCTAGTGCCCAAGAAAGACGGGGGTCTCAGGCCCATACTGGATCTAAGACAGCTGAACAAGGCATTGGTGAAACGCAGTTTCAGAATGCTTACGACCAGGAAACTCCTCGCGCATATTTGCAGAGGAGACTGGTTCATGTCGATGGATCTGAAGGACGCGTATTTTCAAATACAGATAGCGTCACGTCACAGGCGATACTTGAGATTCGCCTTCGAGGGCCAGACATACCAGTATACAGTCCTGCCGTTCGGCTTGTCCACGGCTCCTCGTTCGTTTACGAGGTGCATGGACGCAGCGCTCGCTCCTCTCAGACTCAGAGGCATGCGAGTGCTGAACTATTTGGATGACTGGCTGATTCTGGCTCAATCACAATCAGAGCTCGTGGAACATGGGCCATTTTACTCGATCACCTCGAGAAACTCGGTCTCAGTGTCCACTGGACGAAGAGTTCGCTGTACCCCAGTCAGACGACACTGTTTTTGGGTATAGCTCTGGACTCGTGTTCCATGACGGCACGGCTGTCGCCACAGCGCCCGTTGGACATTCAGCGCGCAGCGAGCTCTCTCCGCTGCGGCGCGACCTTCTCGCTCAGAGAATTTCAGAAGATGCTAGGTCTCATGGCCTCAGCATCTCCAGTTCTTCAGTTGGGCCTGCTCCGCATGCACCCCCTGCAGTTCTGGCTGAAAGCGCGAGTACCGCGCGGAGCGTGGATATCCGGTCGGTTGCGTCTCAGGGTCAATCAGAGCTGTGTTACAGCCCTGAAACCCTGGACAGCGAACGACTGGTACCAATCAGGTGTAAGCCTGGGGACTTCCTCGAAAGTGAAGATGGTGTCGACAGACGCCTCCACTTCGGGATGGGGAGCGCTGCTCGAGGGCAGACCGTCCTTTGGCCTGTGGTTAGAACGGGAAAAGCTCCAACATATCAACTGTCTGGAAATGCTGGCAGTGGAGAACGCGCTGACGCACTTTTCGGACAACATGTCTGTGGTGTCCTACATAAATCGCCAGGGCGGTCTCAGGTCCCGAAACCTGTACAGGTTGGCAGGACGCCTCCTGGTTTGGGCTCAGCGCAACTTGCGCTCGCTGAGAGCAGTTCATGTGCCTGGGCTACAGAATCTGGGTCCAGACAGGCTGTCCAGAAGCAACATTCCCACGGGCGAATGGTCTCTACACCCGCAGACAGTCCAGCTGTTGTGGGAGGGATCTCCTCTCGCAAGCCAGGGGCTCGATTTGGCACCCTCAACCGGAGTTGTGGTCCCTCCATGTGTGGGCGCTCAACGGTTACCCGCTGATCTCTCAGTGGGAGTGGTAAATACCATCGCTCAGGCTAGAGCTCCGTCGACACGACGGCTGTATGCCTCGAAGTGGTCGGTGTTCTCCAGCTGGTGCACAGCTCGGGGATGTTCACCCCTTAGTTGTGAGGTGATGGAGGTTCTCTCCTTACTGCAGGAGCTGTTGGATAAGGGCAGAGCCCCCTCCACGCTCAAAGATTACGTGGCGGCTATCGCAGCGTTTTCTGAGACAACGCTCGGTCAGTCAATAGGAAGGAACGATTTGGTCATCTGCTTCCTTAGAGGAGCTAGGAGGCTGAATCCTCCCAGACCTCCGTCAGTCCCTGTATGGGACCTCTCGACGGTTTTGGAGGCCATGAAAGGTTCCCCTTTCGAGCCTATCCGAATGATTAGCCTCAAGCATCTGTCGTTCAAGACAGTGTTCTTGTTGGCTCTCGCTTCAATGAAGCGTGTTCAGGCTCAGGTTATTTCCCTGTCTGCCCTGTCGGTGTCAGGAGAGGATGGAGACCCGAGTCTTCTTTGCCCCGTTAGGGCTTTAAGAGCTTATGTGTCTCGCTCCGCTGTCTTTAGACAGACTGAGCAGCTGTTTGTCTTGTTCAGTGGACGTTCCAAGGGAATGGCTGTCTCGAGACAGAGCCTATCCAGATGGATAGTTGACGCCATAGCGTTAGCTTACGCTTCCAGGGGCCTTCAGTGCCCACTGGGCGTCAGAGCACACTCCACAAGAGGCGTCGCCTCGTCGTGGGCGTGGTCTAGTGGGATCTCCTTACAGGATATATGTATGGCGGCAGGATGGGCCTCGCCGTCTACATTTATCAGGTTCTATAACCTGGAGGTTCCCGCCCTGCAAGCAGGGCTGCTGTCGGTATAGTCGAATCAGGGCCCTGATTGGAACTCTGAGATCACAAGCGCTATGCGCTGCCGACTCTTATATGGGCAGTATTGCGTAAGACCCGCGTTACCACATTGGTCAGGCCTTGCCTTGACTGTGTGATGTCATATTGCCACGTCTACGGACGCTGCTAGATATGGGACGGAGGGTTCCCCCCTCCTGTTCTGGACTCTCTGTGAGTCCCTTTGGTGACTGTGCACTGTAAATCTTGGGCGTTGCTTCCAGGTTTATTGGTGTGTGATCCCTGCGCGCACGGCACTTTACATGGGGTTCCCTTAGCGTCTTAGCTAAGACGCAGTACGAGAGAACTCTCGTAAGAGAACGTACTTGGTTACTTACGTAACCTCGGTTCTCTCTAGAAGAGGGAACAAGTACTGCGTTCTCTGCTGTGCATACGATTCACTCTGGTTCGCTTCGGCGATGAAATAAATCAGGTGAGTCAGCCTTTTCGAGTTCCCTTTATAGGGCTAGGCCACACCCGTTTCATCGGGAAGTGGCATGGAGGGCGCAAAGCGCTGTGTGCTGCTACAAATGCGCTTTACAACAATTCAAAATTAAGGATAATTTTTTTGCTTCAGTATTTCGTGAAAAGAGACTTTTCCCGTAGCGTCTTAGCTAAGACGCAGTACTCGTTCCCTCTTCTAGAGAGAACCGAGGTTACATTAGTAACCGAGTACGGCACTGTGTTCATTTACACTCTTCCTGTGTTTTCAGTGTCTCGGAGCAACTCGGTTTGCAGAAAATACTACTCCACACAAATCCTATTGCTGCATGTTGCTTATATGCATCTAGAAACATGCACCCTTTTATTTTCACATTTATATCATTTTTTTGTGTTTTTAGCATTTTACCATATCTATAGGAAGAAACATCAACTAAACATACTTAAAGATCTCCCTGCAGTTTTCCAGCAGTTTCTCCCTGCTTTAGACTTTTTAATGTTTGTAAATTAAGAATTAAATTGAGACTTAGCCAGAGTCGGGGGCAAGTTAGCTGGGGAGCACAACAAAACAGATAGGAATAAAAGAAAGTAGTAGATTTGTGTTTGACTGAATAATGTCAGTGGATTTAAATAACTCACCATGTAGCATCTCGTATGTCTGCACCACCTCAGACATGAACATGGGCCGCTGTCTGGCCAGCGTAGCCAGTGATCCCAGTGCAGCAGTGAGATTAATGCTGGTGATGGCAGGGTGCACCATAAAATTTAACAACTGCTCCAGAGCCAACTTACCCTCCTCACACAAGCTGTCTTAGAGCAGGACAGGAGGAAGTCAAAAAGACAAGTAGAGGAGAAATGGAAGCAAAAATAAAGAATGAAAATGTTTCTGTAAAACCTTTAAAAGTCTTGACAATAGTGCAGTATGCTTTGGGGGGAACGGGAACAGGAATCTATTCTCAAGTGGTGCAGTGGAGGATATTTGACCATTTTTATTGTACTTTATTTTCAATTTGAGTTATTTTTATGTATTGTAATTCAAAACCACCATTTTTAAAATTTTGTTTTGCATCTTGGTGTCTTGGCCCACAACAAATGATATATTTTCCCACTTCCATAACGGGATACGTTTGAGTGTGCACGATTTGAGACTTTATGGGGGAAAAAAAGTGCAATTGTTTAATTTCCGATTGATTATTTCTAAAGCGGTACCGGAGAGGAAGGTTAAATGTTTAGAAATAAAAGTGCACAATGGTAGCATCCTACTGTAACAATTATGATTTTGAGATTCCAACCAACTTTTGGACCATTTTGGACCACTTTGGATGTGTAAGATCAGCCAGCACTCACCAAGCCTCCTCAATGAATCCAATGACAAACATTCGCACCTCAATGGACTTATCAGTCTGAAATGCGATGATTTCCTGTTAAAGATGGATGAAACAAAGTGTGAATGTAATTCCCATCTACTTACAAGCTGGTGAAAATGGTTCAGTACTTACATCCAGAAAATTATCAAGCAATGAAGGGTCCTTGATGATAATCAACTCCTACACCTAATTAAAAAAAATATAGCGAACAGACCTAAAGAATCATGTACACTAAACGTCTGATTTTTATGTTTAGAAAACTGCTTTCAAAACCTTTTTAAGAACAATAAGCTTTTCCTCTGATAAGCTCAGCTTTGTTGTTTTCAGAAAGGATACACCTGTAGTTATCAACACATTTAATTTATACAATATATGAAAATGATTCTGAGAGAAAACAGAAGCTAATCATTTGTTCCATTACAATTCTACAACAGGCTACTAGCTGATGTGCTTATACTGCTCATCTGTTCATAGGCTCAGTCTGTTTTCTGCTGTATAGTCTGTAAGAAAAACTTTGTTAATATCTGCTTCATTTTCAACTTTTGAGATTACCAGAATGATTCACTTTATTAAAAAAAAGTTACAAATTAAACAAATCTTACAAAATATTGGCACTGTTAAGTATATCTAGAATTTTTAGAAATCATAAATATGGCGAATCGCTGCATCAAGGAACCAATGTATTTCACATTGTAAATTGTGAATTAAATCACATTGTAAAGTATGTAATCTATGCATGTCTGTGACCTAAAACTGAACAAGAAATTGAGGTTTTCAATGTCAAAATTAAATTTCCAAAATGGAATTTCAGTCTAAAATCTATTAGCAGGAAGTTGATCATGCACCTATGCTAGACAAACTTTCAGTGTATTTCAAGTAATCCAAGTAAAATATATTAAAAATATATTTAAAAAAAAAACTTTCTCATAAAACATGCCTTGACCTTGAAAACAAAGTTTTTCACCCTTTACTTCATGAATGAATCCCTGTATGCCACACACCATGCCGTCATCTGGGCTTTTCAGCCATTTAATACGATGTTGCATCATGGTTTTAAGTTTGTCCTCACACAACTTGCCTAGCTCTGATTCTGGCGGCTGTGCACAGATCCAGGTATTGCTATATTTCATCTGACTTTTTAACATAAAACTTTGCTTTGCCTTGTATCCTATGTTTCTTTTCCAGGTATATTTTTTTCTTTTTGTAACACATAGCCAATTGATGGTGTATTAAGGCAGAGTTTGGGGTAGCCTGCAAGGCATCTTCTAGTAGATTAATGGCAATGTCCAGGTTTCCTAATTGGCGGAAAATTTTTGCCGTGTATCTTATGACGTGTGGGTTTTCAGGAGACATCCTCAGTGCCACAATCACCTTCTTCAGTCCAGGTTCGAATGTCTTATCTCTGTTATTTAGCATTCTTAAGGCTAACAACAGTAGTAGAACAGCATCATCTGGATTAAGTTCTATAGCTCTTTCAAGCCTTTTTATTGTTAGGGAGTCTGTAGAATCAGGAGTGTCCTTTGTTGTGTGGTACAGTGCAATAGCATAGCCTACATTTAAATCACTGTCATACCGGGTTCATTTCAAGGGCCTGTCTAAACACTTCTTTGCAGCATGTGAGTATTTGTTAGAGAATTTAAAGGTCAGGTTTTTCATGTTTTTTTGAAGCTTTGATTGGGTTTACAGTGTGCAATATAACGTGTTCATGTTGCGCATGTAAAAAAAAACAGTATTTTTCACACAATTAACTTATCTGTATACTGCTGTTTTCACTGTCATAAAAACGGGCTGATGTCTTCCTTGTTATATGAAGTCCCTCCTTCAGAAATATGTAACAAGTTCTGATTGGGCCAGCGGTTCCTGTGTTGTGATTCGACACCAGCTTAGCGCACGCAGCCCTCCTGGAAACACGATTGGGCTAGTTTTGGACTGAGAAGCAAGTGGACAGGATTTGTTTTGAAAACCTGGCAATCCTGATCTGAACGCACATGCTGGAGAGCTGCTAAACAAAGCTAAACATCGTTGCCCTTTGTGTAATACGTTACAGAAACTGTTAAACTCACAAACTTAAATAATAAAATACACTTACAGGTTGTGGTCCATAAACAACCCTTTCTCCTGACAAAGAGGGAACTGCTCCATCTTACAAGAATAATCTTTGTGCGAATCCAGCATTAAACTGATTGAGATGAGGGAAGCTGTCATCAGCTAAATGTGCTGCACATAGTTTTACATGTGGATTATAATTTTCGGGAACTGATTTAAACATGAATTGTAACCATTGATCTCTAAAAACAGCATCCCTGGGACTCCGAGATGAAAATAACAGCGTTTCGACGACATGGCGACAAATGCAGCTTTTCCATTTCTCCGTGCAAGCGCAACCACACCACGCCCCCTTTGTTGTGTATTCCTGTCGGCGGAGGTTAGTCAAAAAAACTGTTTTAGTGACGTCATTACTGCAGGAACTAGAGGGATGTAGTCCAAACGGGTCGTTCGTTGTAGACGAATTCTGTTGAATAAAATATTTCGCATGGAATTGAACTTTGAGCTTTAGAATTTTACAGATATTATTTATACTCTAATAACAACATTACACACTAACTAAAGTTTGAAACATGGGATCACGAAGAACGGGACCTTTAAGAAAATTCCAAGCCTTTTGCTCTGAGAACCTCGACAGTATAAGTGAATCCCCCAGAAAATTTTCTGCAGATCCTCTCTAACTCTCAAGTACTCTTCACATTTAGAGAACTCATTTATATATTTATACAGATAGTGCAACCAGGCAGTCTCCATAGGTTACAATAAGAACTTCATCACTGTCTTTGTAGTGTTCTTTTGCAAGCTCCACTGATTTCTGCAGACTTACAAGTGCTTCCTGCTGGTTGTCATAGAGATACTGAACGAATCCAAGACTGTTGTAAGCTCGTTTTACTCGCGCCTCTTTACAGTCCAGCTAAATCTGTTCCTCCAGACGATTCAGTAAATCACAAAGAACAAAGTCGTCTTCTCTTAGAGACCAAGTAAAATGGCACTCCTGCAGAAGCAGAAGTTTAAATTTTATGGCACCCACAAAACTATAAAAAAAGAAAAGTAGAAACAAATGATTTAAACAGTTATGTTGTAAAAACTGCTACCTTTGTACAGGTCATCATTGAGGGTGCAATCAAAAACATTATTATTCCAGGTCATGTAACACATGCAGGATATATTGACATTAAAGACCTGACAACAAATAACAGAAGGGAGCACACTAGGATAATTAGCAAGACACACCTGATCAAAATGGCACAATCAACACAAAGGACAGGCAGCAGTGCAGGGCCAAGCACTAATGCACCGCAAGCACAAAAACCACAGCAAATACAGTGAGCATAGATAAATGTTATAAATATTTTTTGAATATATAAGCTTAAGAAATTATAAAAAAAATCTCAAAATACACTGATCATTTTATATATGAAAGGAAACCCATCGTTAGGTGGCAGTAAGGTGGGACATTAAATAATTTAGGCCTATTCATTCCTTCTTAAAGGCAAATCATTCATTAACAATACCATTGTGCTGTTCGGAGATGTGCAGTAGGCTTTTTTGTGTCTTTTATGTGTTTTCTGAGCCTTCAGTAATATACAGTACATCTACAGGTGCATCTCAATAAATTAGAATGTCGTGAAAAAGTTTATTTCAGTAATTCAACTCCAATTGTGAAACTTGTGTATTAAATTAATCCAATCCACTCAGACTGAAGTAGTTTAAGTCTTCGGTTCTTTTAAATGTGATGACATTTAACAAAAATCCACCAGTTCACAATCTCAACAGATTAGAATATGGTGACACGCCAATAAGCTTATCAACTCAAAACACCTGCAAAGGTTTTCTGAGCCTTCAAAATGGTCTCTCAGTTTGGTTCACTAGGCTTCACAATCATGGGGAAGACTGTTGATGTGACAGTTGTCCACAAGACAATCATTGACACCCTTCACAAGGAGGGTAAGCCACAAACATTCATTGCCAAAGAAGCTGGCTGTTCACAGAGTGCTGTATCCAAGCATGTTAACAGAAAGTTGAGTGGAAGGAAAAAGTGTGGAAAAAAACATGCACAACTAACCGAGAGAACCGCAGCCTTTTGAGGATTGTCAAGCAAAATCGATTCAAGAATTTGAGTGAACTTCACAAGGAATGGACTGAGGCTGGGGTCAAGGCATCAAGAGCCAACACACACAGACGTGTCAAGGAATTTGCTGAACCACAGACAATTTCATAGGCACCTTACCTGGACTAAGGAGAAGAAGAACTGGACTGTTGCCCAGTGGTCCAAAGTCCTCTTTTCAGATGAGAGCAAGTTTTGTATTTCATTTGGAATCCAAGGTCCTAGAATCTGGAGAAAGGGTAAAGAAGCTCATAGCCCAAGTTTCTTGAAGTCCAGGGTTAAGTTTCCACAGTCTTTGATGATTTGGGGTGCAATGTCATCTGCCGTGGTTGGTCCATTGTGTTTTTTTGAAAACCAAAGACACTGCATCCGTTTACCAAGAAATCTTGGAGCACTACATGCTTCCTTCTGCTGACCAGCTTTTTGAAGATGCTGATTTCATTTTCCAGCAGGATTTGGCATCTGCCCTCATTGCCAAAAGCACCAAAAGTTGGTTTAATGGCCATGGTGTTGGTGTGCTTGACTGGCCAGCAAACACACCAGACCTGAACCCCATAGAGAATCTATGGACGTTTTGAAGCAGTGTTATCAATCTAGGTTGAAGAGCCTTTAGCTCAGGTGCAAGGCACACCTGGCCACAACTACACACATCACAAAAAAGCAGGAGGCGTTGGGTAACAGATGGTGCATTAATTCCTCCTGGGAATTAAGCTTGTGTTTACCTCTTAGTTTTGAAATAAATCGAGGCATCCGACAAGGTTTTCCAATTTCTGCATTCCTTTTCTTGGTAGTAGCTCAAGTAGGCCTAATAGTCAACTTTCCTTCCTTCTAATTGAAATTAATGAAAGACTATTTAAAATATTGCATCTTGCTTATGACGACAGTTTTTCTTGGTTATAGTTCTGACGTACCTCTGGCTTTGAATACCATTAATAGCTTTTAATTTTGGGGGGATTGAATTATTGACAACACTTACCCTAATTTTATTGCAAAATGTTTATTTTTTATTTTTGGTAAATGAAAAATAATTTAACTAAGTAATGGCTAAGGCTATTCCAAGTGGCATAATATTTTTTTTTAAAAATTCTCAGAAGTATATTAAGATTACAGATTAATATTACAACCCTACAAATTCCCTAACTTTTTGTAAATGGTCTCTCCTTTTTTGACAAACAATTAACAATTAAACTCCTTTAATGTTGGATCCAGTCCTCCATGTAAATCAAAATGGCTTAAACCTCCTTGTATATCTTGGCATAGTTGTGGACATTGCCATATAAATGTTATTTCTAATAAAGAAAATAAGTACTTTACAAAATTCTTCACACATTATCCTGTAAATGCAGCTGTTAGCAGATATATTCAGTGTTTGTGATAAATATAACATTTGTAACATATCAGTTAAAGATACTGAACTTT
This sequence comes from Carassius carassius, assembly GCF_963082965.1. Classification (NCBI taxonomy): domain Eukaryota; kingdom Metazoa; phylum Chordata; class Actinopteri; order Cypriniformes; family Cyprinidae; genus Carassius; species Carassius carassius. The sequence goes on along the minus strand of NC_081759.1, from coordinate 18,133,621 downwards.
TATTTTTCTATTGCCCTTTTTCAGTTTCATTTTGGGTTGATTTTTGATTTCATTTTGGGTTGATTTTAAAACAAAAATTAAACAAAGCCCTTAAATTAGAAGCTCATGATATTTTACTTTGTTTTCAAAACCTATATCTTTCTGATAAACAAAATTACATCATCAATCTGTTGATTATCTTAGCAAAGTTTTATATTCATTAATCAAAATAATTCAAAAGAAACCATTACCTTTTGAACTTAAAATATATTTTGAAACCCTTTCTAACATGGTATATATATATATATATATATATTAATGTTGTCCTGGTATTTTTAAAATGTATTTATTATTGTAATTTTTATATTCATGTTCATTTAGTTGTTGTTGCTATTCTGTCCCTTATATCTGCCTTGTACTATTTGTTGTGTACTTCTATGTGATGGAACTAAAGAAAAAAGTCAGTATTTACAAGTCGTAATCACATCAGCTGTGTTCAAGTCACTTTGGTCAGAACAAGATGGCGATTTAACTTAAATGTAAACTTTTTAAAAAAAATCTACATCTACAAAATTATGAATAAAGAATGTGCATTATTGTTTTGGCTTTTTTCTGTTTTTATTCAATTGATGAAGGTGATGTAATCATTATATACTATATAGTAATTATACAATAATATATTTTGTATATGTAACTTATAGTTTTATTGTACATGACAAAAAATATTTTATTCATTTCAACAAATTTACCAACACTGCAAATCTATATTTCATCTGACATGTCACCTCACTGACATGCCCACAACTCTGCGTTCACTCCGATTTTTTTTTTTTTCTCACATTCTACCTGGTTACTTTGGTTAGTATATTAAACATGTCCCAACTGTTGAAATATATGCATCAAATGGGAATTGTTACTTTTTTCACCTTTTTAAATGTTCAGAAATTTTCACAATATTATTTGCACCATCACAAACTGCATTTTGTTCATCAGGATTTTGTGGAGGAAATAAGAGCGGAAATAAAATGTCAACATTTTTTTAATAAAATGGCTGATCCTTTGTCTTAACTTAAATGGCTAACAAATTAAAATTTCATCTTTCACATATTCTTAATTTAAACAAGAACACAGAACACAGGATGGTTCGTCTGATTATATTCTCAAATACAAAATAATGTGTTTTGATTTGACACAAAACCATATGCAGATACCGCTTTACAGACAAGACACAAGGTAAAGACATATCCACACAAGGAACTAGTTTGGATCATTACTAATCTGCAATCTGGGAGTAGATGTGCATCAGACCAATCAGAATCATTTTAAAAATGGTATATAAAAAGGAAAATGATAACCTTCACAGGCTTGAGACATCAGAAAAGTGTTATTCAAGATTTAGGTTATTAAAATTTTCAATATGATGTGCCTAGACGAAAGTGTTACATGGTTTTACATCGATGTGTACATACAGGCATATGATCATACACAGAAACACACATAACTACCTACCGCAAAATGTGGTTCTTTAATCTTATAAAATAATATAAAATCAGTGGTAAAACTATAGGAACACAGGAACACCTCGCCTCTCTTTCGCTCTATACATCAGATGTAAAACTAAGCGTGCAAAGCTTTCTCAAATTCCTCCTGCTCTATTGAAACATTCAAGCACATCATAGTGTGAGCTGTTTGCAGCGGACTAAACCACACATTACTAAAATCAAACGTCGAACCTCTCATCTACAAGTATACAGAAAGAAAAAAAAAGATCAAGCTTTATGTAAACAAATATTTAGTAGAAGAGCAAAAAAGGGATACTTGTCACCAAAACTCAAACAGAGCAACGGAGGGCCACCGAAATGTGGTTACCTTTAAGGTTGGCATAAATACAGAGAGCAGGCAAAAAAAGGGTAAGACTGGGTAAGAGAAGGAGCACAAAAAAGGCATGAGGAATGCTGCCTTGGGAATGGGCCATCTGAATCTGCTGCCATGTTACTACTGTGTTCCCTGGGCGCCCTGGCTGCCTTGGGTACCCTGCTGGTTATAGTTGCCGTAACTGCCGTATTGGTTATAGTACTGGTTCCACTGGCTCTGGTTCTGGTAGTACTGCTGCCACTGCTGAGCATACTGGGGGAAATAAGGTACAATGTATAAAAATACATGCAAAATATGCACATGCATTTAAGATAAGGGGGCAAAAAATTCCTAAACGCAGTGGAGACAGCTTCAGTAATTATAACAGTTTCTGCAAGAATGTATATCTTTGGAATCGCTTCAGTGGTGAGAAATGTTCTTTGCTTGTATATAATGTATTCCTAGCATGAATAACGGTTTACTAAATAACCAACATAAAGACTTCATTTTTCTAATGCGTATTCATTCATAAAGGTTCTTAGCATGTTAGGTAATGCAATAAATTGAAATACCTGAAATATAGTTAAATGTATATTGCCCCCTAATGGAAAAGTGGATTTCTTCCACACTCTCTCACCTGCTGGTACTGTTGATTGTAGCTCTGCTGCTGCTGCTGGCTGTAGGTCTGTCCAGCAGGTGCTGGAGTTTGACTGTAGCTCTGGTTGTATCCTGGGTACTGACTGTAGTTGCCGTAGTTGTACCCTTGGTTGTAGTTGCTCTGGTTGTAGCCCTGGTTGTAGCCTTGATTGTACGACTGAGGCTACAAAAAATGAGAAAACAGGAGGCAAGCGATGACTACATGTCCTGTTAGATTCAAAAGCTAACTAAGAGAATGTAAGCCATGTCTGTAAACCTGTGACTGGTTGTAGCCTCCAGATGATCCAGAGACACTCTTGTTGTAGGAGCCCTGGCGGTTGTGGTTGTTGTAACTGCCTCCAGACTGCTGGTTGCGGCTGTATCCACCGCGGCCTCCAGAGCTTCCATCCCTGTGGTTATTTCCCCAGCGATTCTGGTTGTAGCCTCCACGGTTGTATCCTAATGAATTAGTTGACCGATTATCAACAACTTGAAGGCAGAATCTAACAAACCATGTTGAACAATAAATAAGGCCTAAATGTATAGTAAGTTGATAATTCGTTGCAAAATACACCATGACAGGTTTTTTTTAAATAACTTATCCCGTGTGCTTTTTTGTGCATTTGAAGCAATGATCATTGTAGCCAATCAGTCATATCTTAAGTTCACACTATGGCCAGTCAGCTTTGTTTTAAGAATCCACTCAAAGGTTGGTGAGAAATGAAGGTTCTGCACAGTGGTTCTGTCAGTACTTTTGACAACACTAGCTAGTGTTGTCAAAAGACCCGGTACTTCGGTACCAAGTCGGTACTAAAAAAATTTAAATGTGACGGTACCAGGTTTCTTTAAGTACCGGTAGTACCGAGGTCCCGTTCAAACCCGGTTCAGCCATAGACCGTAAAAGAAAGGATTTCATTTTCGCGAAGCAGAAAACGAGGACGGAATCTCAAAATCCAGTCATGAAAATGAAACTTACATTTTAATATGGACAGTCATGGAATTTGTCAAAGTTAGCATAAATGAATCAAATCTCCATATGGACCAGTATCTGTAAAGGTTAAGCCGCAAAAGTTGTTTGAAATATGAATCCGTGTTCTGCACGTCTCTGTGTGAATTAATGAATGGCAGAGATGTGCGGGTTTGTTTACTACATAGACTGAAGCGCATGACGCTTGCATTAATTTCAGCATCTGAGCTTCAGAGTTCTCTCTCCATCAAGCGATCTGAACTTTTCAGTTCATCTGGACGCACAGCGCACCTGTATTTGATGCTCTTTAAACTCTTTGTGAAGGCGCACGACTCACCGTCGCTTTACTGATAGCGCTTTTTCTCACACATGCAAAGAGAGAAAGAGAGAGCGAGAGTCTTACCATGCTGAATCGACACGCTATATGTAAACTATTCTTTGTTGTCTTCTCCTGTCAAAATAATGGAGTTCATTTAGAATTATTCATATTCATTTTCTAACAAGAAGAAGACATACCGGTTTCTCCGGTAGTGGGCGGAGCTAATGCGCAAATGCCAATTTCATTGGCTGGCGCTGATCTCTTACCGTCCCTGTTTTGATTTCAGCAAATCATTTTGACCGAACGCAGACAACGTGATTAATATTCATGAACCCAGCAGCTCATCAATTCATAGACCATTGTATATACATTAGTATGATAGTAGAATTAGTAGTAGTATTATCTTTTAATAATAATTAATGTGATCTATTACTTTTTTTTTTTTTTACAGAAACCCTCAATGACCAAAAATATCTTAAGCTTCACCACCAGTCTTAAGTTCAGTTAAAATGACAAATATGCATTCATTAGGCCTAAAAGTTAATTTTTACATAAAGGCATTGTGCTAGAAATATTACTATTATTTAGTAAAATGAATGTGATACTGCTACTGTTGGAAAACTTTTAAAACTTTATTTTTTAAAGAAATAAATCACAATATTTCTTCCATGTTTTAATTTTAATAGCAAATCCCCTTTATTTACAAAAAATAAAATGTGTTTAAATTTCATAAATTAAAAGACAAATTAAATTTGGGTGAAACTTGTTTACTGTTTTTCATAATTATATAACTTGTAGAAAAACTTTAAACACAATTGTAAATAAGTATAAAGAATGGCATTGGTTTTATTGGTTTTAGTGCTAAAAAGTTTTTTTTTTTAAATTAGCATATTTTTGTGTTTTGCTTTGGTACCGAAACTGGTACCGAGAACCGTGGATTTTCACTGGTATTGGTACCGAATACTGAAATTTTGGTACCGTGACAACACTAACACTAGCCTAAACAAACACTGCAACAATACTCTAGCAATACCAAAGCCCTGAGATCATTTCAGCACAATCTATAGGTGATATGGAAAATGGTGGCAGTTGTGTTTGAATGAAATGTAATAGCAATGAGAAAAGAGGGCCATTTATTTGTTTACTTTTCTTTTTCAGGATTCCTTCATTAACAGAACATTAAAAAAAGAACATCATTTAAAATATATATTTTTCATAACATTATAAATGTCTTTACTTTTTAATATTTCCAAGCTAAATAAATAAATACATACATACATAAATGAATAATACAATTAAAAAAAAAATAATAATAATAATTTACTGCCCCAAATCTGAAAAGTCCAAAACTCTTACCTCCTCGGTAGCCTCCGCCTCCAGAGCCGCCCCGGTTCTGGTAGCCACCTCTGCCCCCCTGAGGTCCACCACGACTGTCATAGCGCTGGAAGTTACTACGGCCGCGGAAACTACCCTGGCGGTTATCAAAGCGCTTCTCTGGAGGAGGGCCAGCTTTACGGCCTTCTTCGTTGTACTGCTTGATGAGAGCGTCGGCTTCCTCCCGCTGAAGCTCTACGAATGTCACTCCGTCCAGGAACTCGCCGACTTCGGGCAGCACAAAGTTTGCTGCGGGAGCAGAGGCACGCAATGAGGGACAGAACAGCCGCGCCGGCAAAAGACAAAGAGAATCATTATCAGCACCATACAATGGTGACAGCAAAAATACAGGGGAAGGGACAGAACAAGGGGACAGAGAGAGTAAGAGAGAGAGAGAGAACTAGAGCATGTGGTGATAAAGTTAACACGCTCTAGGACAAACGTTGCCTTAGCTGTGTAAGAAAACACTTGTCCCAGAGTAGGAATATGAGGACAATGTAGGAGGGGGTCTTAGGGAATGAAAATTAAACTAAAAACAGTTGCCAGAAAAAGAGTGTTATGATAAAAGGTGTCCCTGCAAATTAAGAGGTACCTAGCTGAGGACAGCCGTCCAAAAATTTATTAAACGTTTAATAATACAACCGATACAAACTGCTCGGTTGCTGAAGGCAATTGGAAAGCCAGAGCCAATTGCAGCAATCCTGATTATCTGAGCTGGTTTGCAATGGTGAGGAATGGCATGAGAGACAATGTAAGAAAATATGGTTAACAGGGCAGGGAGAGATGAAAAAAAGGTGAGAGGAGCTCTTTTAGAGGAGAGAGGAGCTCTTTCTTTTTCTTTTTTCTGGCAAAAAGGTTTAACAGAAGGAGGGACGGGTGGGTTCTTCCAAGTCTTAAAATAAAGAAACAAACGAAAAAAACAGCAAAAGCAGATCTGGTGTGTAGTTTTGAACATTTGTTTTGGTTATCCGTGGCATTCCTACCTTTCATTTCTAACACAGCATGATCGGGAACATCCTTCCCTTCCTCATCAGTTCGCTTTAACGTTCGCTCTTTTAAATCCTCATCCGTGGGACAAATTACAATAGCCTTGCGTTGAAAACCTTCAAAAGGACGCATTTTTCGTCTCTGGGCTGATCCATATACATTTGTCTAGCAATGGTGACAAGAAAGAAGTAGAAGCTGTTCATTATTTGCTTTTGTTACGGCTTTGCGTTCCGTAGGAGGGGAATTGGATTCCTGCAACGATGAAAGTGAGAGAGTTTTTTTTTTTTGGTTTTCATGTCTATAGTTACTGCTCTGGAATGACTAACGGTTGTCTCTCACAACCCCAACTGACTTACCGTTAAATTAGGACGAGACCAACACAAGGGAGTTTGTGAATGACTGACATTGTACAAGGGACCCTTTCTGCTTCCCTCAAACTAGCAGTATTAGCAGAAGCCGTTCTCTTATTTGTTACAGAGAACTGGTGTATTCCTTTAAAATACTATAAAAGATCCAAGTTACAAGAACTTACATGAAATTCAATTCTAATGTGACTAAATATGCTTAATAAGTCCTTAATACTGCAGGTGTTTTCTCTCAAAATAACCAAAATGTTGGTCATGCTCAATGTACTTGCATCAATCACTTCCAAACATCAGTGAGTGAGATTTTAACCTATTATCTGCTGGAACATATTGTCCTGACCTCATAAAACCTCTCAAACTTTTGAAGAACATAAATAATCCTCACTCTTCTGTATTTCGATCTCATGCACTGCCTGGGTCCCCTTCCTTACCTTCACTTACCCATTGTTCAATAGACCAGCGTGCCTGACACAGACAAACATTTAGTACCAACCTGTTCATACTCACAGACTCCTTAGTGCTCATTAGCATGTCCTTTGACCTTACCTACCTTGCAACCTCTGGATCGGTCCACCTGTAAACTTCAAGCAGGTTAGTTTTTCCACTTACCTTCCATTCATTTTTAAACACAACATTCAAGTAAAGTTCCAAGTTTATCTAATGAAAAGTTCTCTGGTTTTCTTTACAGTTACCATAGCAACAGAAGGCGTTTTCTTACTCACCAGGCAGTGATTACTTGTTTTTCAACATCTTACTAATGTCATGGACTATTTGTACAGTGTGGCAAAGATCTCTTTACAACAAGGCAATACATAAAAGTCAAAAATAGTCATTGCAACATACTATACTGCATTCTTTCCCTGATCTTTTTTTTTTTTACGTTTAAGCAAAACAAAACAAATCATAATTCAGCAACATGTTCAGGACAAAAAAAACGGACTGGAAAAAACAAGTCTTCAGAAGCACAATAGGCTAACCAACACTTTGGACTAGGCTACAGAGAGAACAGAAGTGCATTAATGAACATGTGCATCAGTGAGCAGCAGTGGATGTGCTTTTTTGGGGGAGGGTTGAGAAGGAAGGGGAAGGGTTTTAGCTGTGAGGACAGTGCAAAGGAAGGCAAGTACAGCAGTACCTGATCCAGGATGTAGTTGCGCTTCTTGCGGGCAGCGATCTGGATGAGCCTGTTGAGACACTGCGTGGCCTGCTGAATAAGTATGTCCCAGCGTCCAGCATAGTTGCGCTGACGACGAAGTCCCATGACCTGATGGAAACGGAGCAATGAACTTCAGTGTATAGACTTTGATTTGAATGACAACATATTTTCAAAACGATTCATTGGTGGATGGCCTGAACAACTAGATGAGTTACTAGTCTTAACCAGGGGTGGGCAACTTCAGCCCTTGAGTCCTGCAGACCATGTTAAAACCAGCTAATCAAGGCCTGGAGGACTATTAGAAAAGTACAGTCAGGTGTGTTTGATTAGGTAGAAGTTTTATTTCAAAGGCCAGTGGATCTCAAGGGCCAGAGTCACCCATCCATTGCCAAGACGTCAGTCTAAATGTGTAAGGCTGTAGCGGTGCTTCTTTAAAGTCTGTATGAAATCAAAATGACTATTTACTTTATTAGCTCACATTGCTAGTCTTCAGGTAAATAACTAATCTGTACAAGTTAAAAAGGTAGATAGAATATCCTTACCCACTCTATCCTAAACCAACCCATAGTTTGCTGCGAGCGAGGGATGCTGAGGAGCTGTGCTAAAATAAACCGTAACGGCATACTCTCTATTCAAAATTCCAATATTACTGAAGCAAAGTTGCTAGCTATTTCCAGTTCACATGGACTTTAAAGAAGATCTAACTTTCCTAGAGGGTTTGACTGTGCACAGCTGCCATAATAACAGAGATTATATTCAGCAGGCATACCTTCATCTTCTCCATGATTGCATTTGTGCCCAGGATGTTGTACTTCTTGGCAGGGTTTTCTACAGCATGTTTTATGGCCCAGGTGGTTTTTCCACTACCAGGCAGACCAACCATCATCAGGATCTAAGAAAACATGGAGTCAACATTTTACAAGCTATCTTTCCACTGCTCACGTACATGTCTTTAAAATGTAAACATTTGGTTTACTGTCATGTATTAAACATTAAAATGCTGTAATTACATAGCTGATTTATACAGATGAGGTTTTGTTGACAAGAATTAATTAATCGCCCAGTCTATTTATACTCATTTGGCACATTTATAATAAGGTAGATGATCATAAAGACATTAAATAATGGCATAACATTCCAACAAATGTTGAAATTATTAGTCTCCTTAGAATCACATTATAGATGCATACATTTCAGCCATGGCTGAAAATGTAAAAAACACAATCCTCTTTCATTATAAAATCTTTTTTGATTAGAATACAGTACATTACTACATTTCTTTAAAGTTCATTTCCACATCAAACCTCGCAATCAGCTTTAGTAGCAGGTCCCAGTGTCCCTCTGACTCTCTCCTCCAGATGAATATCCTGGATGAAGGTGAAGCCCTCTGGCTGAGGGAAAAAGGGCTCCTCTCTCTGTCCGAAGTTGAATTCCACGGCACAGTTCTTCACCAATACATGTGGGATGAGAGCACGGCCGGCCAGTTCCTCTCGAGAGACATGGAAACATGGACCAAGCCCTTTGCCATTCTTGGAGAATGCCATTTCTACTTCCTCACCGCTTTCAAAGTCCTATGGAAAACAATCCAAGTGGGAAAAAAATGATATGGTTAATAATAGTCTCTGAGCCCATATTAAGATGCATTATGTGTAATCTAATCTAGAAGTATGAGAGAAAAACAATTACAATATAGCAGCCGATGATATCATTTTCACTGAACTTTTCCCCGTAGTCTTCAAATTTACAGTTGGAGGATTTCTTGCCAGTTCCTCCATAGCCGAAAGAGAAGGGTTCTTCACCTGGAACATGAAGGAACATAAATGATAATGCAGCATAAAAAATAAAACAAACTCGTGCTTTCCAGCAAAATCTATCCAGCGTTTTGATTAATCTTATGAAAGAAAATTGCATCAGGTGCAAGAAATGCTTTAAAGCAAGGTTATTGTAAGTCTGGACATTTACCGAGTTGAGTGTTGCAAGAATCCAGGGACCATCCGATTCTCACCACATGAGGGTCAGGCTCAGATGAAGGAAGGTGCTTTACGGAAATTTCTTCATTTATCTAAACAAGGAACAGGACAATAAAGACCTCTGTGACCCATCTCAGAAATTGATGCATTAAATAGCATCTTTGTTACCTTCATTTCAAAGCACACACGTCCTTTGGTAACACCGTAAGTGGCTCGAGCACCTGCCCACAGGTAGGCAAAGCCCTCAATGGTCAGAGGGTAACCACTGTATCTGTCACGAGCCACCTTGAAGTGCAGGTCACAGTTATCTAGACAAACAAATAAGAAGCCATTCTGTAATGTCAATAAAACAGTGAATATAACACTATCAAGCACATTTCAAATGAACAAACTATTCCTTCATTTTGAGACCAGGAATCCTGAAAATGAAGGATGCTCTGAGTCACTTTTTTTCAATTGTACAGATATAGTATAAATTATAATATAAAAATAGAAATTATTTTGTATAAAGGAGTAACCATACAAAAAACAAGTCTGCGTTTCATTTTACAACAAGTGCTGGCACGACAAAAAGGCAGAGCAAAATAGAACGGGAGCAGAATAATTCAGACTAAAATATCATGCAATCACTTTCTTGTGATTTTGTGAAAGTGCAAGCACTTTGTCTTTTTCCTCTGCTGTACTGAAAACATACCAAACCATCACTTTTGAGTACTGTTATACACCTACTGCGAATACAAACAGCTCCATCACAAGAACATCTTTTTTTAATTATACTCACAGGTGTCAATGACCACAAGTTTATCATCAATGTCTTCCTCTTCTTCTTCAGCTGGGGGCTGTGGTGACCTTCCCCTTTAATAACCAAAGAGAACTATGAGATTGAGCAATACAAAACAAAGTTAATCCAATGAGACCTAACTTACCTCCTTTCCTCACGATGTTCATAGTAGCCATATCCTCGACTCTCATCATATGACCTCTTGCGACTGTTTGACGAGTATTTATCATCCTCTGATTTGGCCTGTGCATCCCAGTCAGCGGTCTGCTGTGGAACATCCTCGTCGGCCTTATACTCAGTCTTCACCTCATCAATCTCTGCAAAGATTTGGATAAATGTATCATAAGCCACATTAAATATATTTATGTGGTTATAGAGCGCAACAGTCAGAAGTTCTGGAAGTAAAAAATTTATTTACTCTATAGGGCTAATTATTTCTTAACCATTACTGATAGCTCTGCTGTAAACTCTTTTGTTGTTAAAGGTTGTTAATTGATTGTACACGCTTTTGTTAAAGCCGTCTCTTCACGTTAATTCAATTTGTTTTTAAAATAATATAGTTCTTGGAGGAAAACTAAATTACCCATGACACTGTACAGACAATTCAAAAAGTCCAAAGGTTTGTAACGTTATGATGCATCTTTGGGCTGTTTGGCTTGGTTTATGGCATAAAGACTTACAAATAAAAAAATACAAATAAAAAGAGGTTGAGCACTAAGCACTCTAAAGCACAATTTACATTATAACTGACTTTGACTTTGCACAAAAAAGAATCTTAACCCACAAGAGATTAATTCTCTAGTTGGACCATTTTAATAGTGATTCTGTGGAATTACATTAACAGCTTTATGAAAACAATTTTTTCTTGTTTTCTTCAGCATAACATTAACTAGTGGCACACAGTCTGACTTGATCAAGAGCATTATGTGCTAGTTAAATGGTACAACAGATGTATTTATACATTGTCATTTAAACACTTGACCAGATTTACCTGGCTCTTCCCGCTGACTGCGTTGACTTGAGTCTCCTTCTGGGATGTCCCGTGACGCTGGCTCGTCGAGCCTCTGCTCACCCTGTGGCTCAGCATGTGTAGGAGTCTCCTCATACTCCTGCTTCACCTCATCCTGCTTCGAGTGCTGTCTGGCTGGTTCCTCGGGGCACGGCTGCTTGGCCTCAGGCTCCTGGAATTCGTCCTGGTCATGGGAGCACTGCTCAATCATCTGTCCTGATATTACGTCTGATGAATAATCACTTGTTCCAAAACCAGGTATGGGGGTCTCAGTGCTGTCCTCATTGCCTTCGTTACTCCCAGTTCCCTGATCATCAGATCCACCCTGGTAGAGGTCTGTGCTGTTTCCATCATCAAACTGTGCCTTGGCCTCTTCTCCATAATCTTGCTCCTTGGCTGCAAATTCTGTGTAGAAATTAAGCATGATAAACATTTTTGTTGCATTAATGCCTAGAACTAATTTCCATGATTGTTCTAGTCATTTGTGATTACTCAAATACAGTTATTAAAATAATTACATAGAAAAAAAAAAAAAAAAAAGAAAAGAAAAAAAAAATATATATATATATATATGTGTGTGTGTGTGTGCATTTGACTATTTATTTTTTACAATGTTGTTTTAAAGATAATCAGTCACAAAAAGCAACCCCAAAACAACAACAAAAAAAGCAATGTAAAGCTGAATATAACTAAACAACATATCCATGGTTTATTCAAGATTTTATTACATTTCTATTTCACAAGTAATTTTGTTTATTTATTTTTTATTAGTTTTTCCCATGCCAGGAAATCTCAAATAGCTTTTTTCTACATTAATTTCAATGCTGCAATAGTTTAAATGTATTTTTTGGTGTGCTTATTATAGTGTAATTACACAAAAAACTAACAACATGTACTTTATTTATATACATATACTTTTTATATGTATATAATTTAAAATTGGGTTTAGTTAGTGTGAGGTCAGTGTTAATAACATGTAAAAAGAAAATGAGCAAAGCATTTACTAAAAATATATTTTACATTTAGTCATTTAGCAGACGCTTTTTTTAATAAAAAAAAGTATTTATTTTGAAGTTAAGCATCACTTCAAAAAAAAAAAACTCTCTCACACAGATGTTTGTTGCAAAATTGTCTTTTGAAAGTGCTCCAAAATTATTTTAATTATTATTAAATCATTGGAAGAAAATTCACACAAAAGAAATTTCAATAAAATATCCATGACTTTTAAGATTCTAATAATGTCTTACTGAAACATTTTTTATGCTACCAGATCTTTCCTGTTGTAAAATTAATTTAGAGTTTTCCACGATAAGCGAAGCACTTTTTAGAAGCTTCTTCTTATATTTCATCCTGCATCAGAAGGGGTCCCCCTATGGTGGTTTAACACGTTACCAGACACTGCGACCCTAATAAATAACCTCTCCTAATCTCTGTGAAGCACATCTCCATTCGCAACAACACCGCCTGCATTGCAGCTTCAGAATACAACCAAGTCAAAGCATACAACGTTAGGTGAAAACACGCATTACCTTCCTCCTGATAATCAGTGCCCTCTCCTGGCTCCCCGCCAGCCTCATAGCCTTGATCCTGCTCGTCCGACGGCGCAGACCCCGCCGCCTCGGCCTCCAGCGCCGCCTGCAACCGGTCCGCCAGATCTGCCTTCAGCCCGCGGGTGTCCAGGCCTCGCCGCTGGAGCTCTTCCTTCAGCTCATTCACTTTGAGCTTTTTGACATTCAGCCCGCTCATGATTCATGCACCCTTCAGCAGTTTATTCCGAACTGTGCGCCTGTACAGTCGGAGTAAACACACGCGAGGCATTGATTGGTTACTGTACGCGCTCGCGGATCATCTTCACTCTCGCTAAAATATTAGCCTGCGTGCTAACAGGATAAGAGAGGCCGAGGTCTTTGCAGCTAAAAACGACTTCACTTCATTTAGAGGAGTATTTAAGCTTTAGTACATCAAATGCAACAACATGCATAGATCAAAATCCACCCGTTAAGTGTCAAAGCAATCTATTGTAACGTTTCATTGTATCCACTGTCTGCACACTTAGCATTGCAGCGAACCACGGAGTCAAAGAATTAGCGCGCAAAATCCACCCGCCTCACATGCATACTCTAACAGAACCAAATATAATTTTAAATCGCTAACAAAACATACATGCTACCTCGTGTGACCACAAAACACAATATTTACCTTTTTCTGTCAGTTTCCCCCTCAAGCAAACTGTCGTTACGATGGTATCGAAGATGGAGGGTGACCGCGGTTGATCACTTCCTCCGCCTCACGGTCTGAGCGCTCTCGGTCCCCGCAGCTGATTGGCTGAAGCTGCTGTCTGTCTGACCCGCTGTAAGCCAATCATATTCGTTATGCTCAGCCGTTCTAAAGTTCATATGAAAACAACGTAAACGTGTCAAATAACAAATCTTATCTTTGTTATTTTTCTAAGAGATTTAAAGTACTGCTGTAATTCACATAAAACAGCCAGAGAATGGGGTTCTGTTTAGAAAAGGTACATAGATCAAATTTGTTCAACAAAAATAAAAAGTTTAATTAAATATATTTTGTTTTTGTTTCAGTTATAAAACCAACATTTTATTCCCAAATAAACAAAGCTATTAATATTTAGTATTACTCCATATATCGACTCTAGATTTTTTCAACTATAAATGCCAATAAAAGAATAACAATATAAAAATATTTCATTCTTTGTCACACATACGTAAATATATAATTACTTATTACTTATCTTCTTGTATATATTCTATATTTTATTGACTTACGTTTAAAGTTACGTTTAATTTTAGTAGTAGGTATTCGTTTGCATGCAAAAGATATAACAGTCAAGACATTGACAGATCAATGCGTCAAAATCAGTGTCTTTCTAAAGTGCAATATTTCTGATTAGTTTAGAACAAAAGGAATCTGCGCATTCGCTGATTAGGACGACTGAATTGTTTCGATCAATTGTGATCGATTGATCTTGTCTTGCAGTCGGTTATCGGCAAAGCCTCACTTCTACTCGACGTCTGTTTACAGCCAGAGAGAGTAAAACAGGAAGTGAACTCACGACACAGATTGTGTGATGTTTTACGATGGAGCGAGACACTGGTATGATCAGATTAATTAAAGCTCTTGGGTGAGTACCGCTGAAATAAACAACCATTTAAAACGTTGTTCTGTTTATGTCAAGATAATTTAACTCACAGCTGTTTTAATATTTGATAGGTATAAAAGCAGAGAGTGCTTGAAGAAATGTAAATGTGATGAATTGCCTTGCCCGCTGCTCACCTGGTTGGTCTCAGATCTAAGAGAAAGTTGTCCTGATATTCCAGGTGACCCAACCAATCCTATACACTCCTAAACTTACTAACGAATTTACATCTTATTCTGTTTTTTATAGTAGTATGTTGTGAGTGAATAAGGGATTTCAATGTATCTTATTTAAATCATTAATAATAATTTCAATAAACACATTTTTTGAATGAATCGAGCTTGAAATCTAATAACAATTATTTATATTTAGGTTTAATTCTAGGCCTGCGTGCTAACAGAATAAAACCTATTACCAAAAAATCCTGTCAAGAAGACAACATTCTGCATTTCACTTTAGTTCAAACATGCCTTTTTTTTCTTTTCATTGTGTTGCATCATGGATAAAATGTAACTGTGCTTCAGCACGAAGTGTTGATGGTGCAGTTCTGGTCGGGGAGTTGAGGGACGTGCTGAAGCAGATGTCCTGTCCTCAAAATGCACTTACATCAGAGCACCTTAGCCCACTTCTGCTGTTCAGAGTGATTGGTAAGGTAGGATTTCAATCTGTGCATTTTTAGGATTTTCGTTGAAGAGCTACTGTACATATTACCTTCTAATTGACAGAGTTTTTGGTGTCAGAGTTGGCGGCAGCACGTATGCTGACGTACAGAGAGAGTTATCCAGAAGACACACAACAGAGCTGTGAGTCAAAGAGTAAAGAGCAAAGACAATGGGAAAGTCTTAATATGGGTGATAAAGATGAGCAGCTGGAAATCAGTCCAGCACAAGAGGATAAAACTGATTGGAAAGAAGTAAATAAAGATCTTGCAGAACTGTTTCAGACTCTTGGCTTAGAGACATCCTCTCAGATGAGCGATGCCTGTGCAGAGGTAAAAAACATCACCAGTGAATGTCTAGAGATTTGACATTTTTTGGTGATCTCTAACAAATGCGTCATTTATTCAGGTGGAGACACGGCTGACATCACTTCCAGGAGGTGAAGTGCCAGCAGCATTATTAAAGACCAGTCTGAACTCTGAGCAATGGGTATATATTAAAGTCAAATGAAATGTGCACATCTGAAAAACAGAAAAAAAAACTTAGAGCAGGAGCATGACCAGAAATTGTTGATTATATTGATTAATAATTTTTCTTACAAAGTAGATGACTTTGTTACATAACTCACTCAGCAATGGATCCTCTGCAGTGAATGAGTGCCGTTAGATTGAGAGTCCAAACAGGTGATAAAAACATCACAATAATCCACAATTCACTTCAATTAACATCTTGTGAAGTGAAAAACTGTGTTTGTAAGAAATACATCTATCATTAAGGAATTTACATTTTGAACCATTGCTTAAATACCAGTCCATAATAATACTTCATGCAGTGAAAAAGTCCCCTGTTGGCCTCTTAATCTAAATCCACCAAAATATTTGTTTAGAACTGTTTTCACTTGATATGTGCATATTTCTCTTCTGATTCAGACAAGATGGATTTTTTTTTACTCTATTTTTGCTATAAGCAGAATATAGAAGTGAAAAACATCTTAACGATAGGTTTGTTAATACAAAAACACAGGTTTATTTATTTAAATATATATATATATATATATATATATATATAATTTTTTTTTTTTTTTTCTTCAGTTTTTCTATTTGACGACACATATTTACTACAGCGGATCCACTGATGAACAAGTGGTGTAATGCCAAACTTCTCCAAATCTTTTTCAAAACTCAACTACTTTTTGGATTCTTCTAAAGATGTTCAAGTTGTAATTTTTTTACTACCTGACAAACACCAAAAGGGCCAAAACATTGTTTGTGTACTATTTAAATAGTGTTTGAGAGCATTGTAGCAGTATGCTGTCTTTTGGTTCTTTTATGCATTACAGAATCACATTGACCCATTTTAGATGGTTAATGCTCTAAATATTTTCACATTTTCAGAAAAAGATTAATGACATCAACAGAGCTCTACGTAAGGATTATGCCTGCCGGCGCCAAATGATGATCAAGCGTTTCCATGTCACAATACTATCCTTTACTTGGGGAGAGAGGGGAAAGGTATAAAGATGGTCTCTTTTGCAAATCTTCAAACATGCATTGTAATATGTTTCACTGAGCAAATTCTCCCTATTATATTTCAAGGAACGCAGTGCTTTACTTTCTTCCTTGAAAACCTTCACACCTTCTCTTGAGTCCTCTGTCTCCATTGCTACGCTGTTGGCGGCCAGAGAGGACGAGTCTCGCATTAGGCCTGTTAAAGCAGGGCCTTCAACAGCTGTTCACAAGGTGCCCTTCACCTACAGTTTTGTAACTATTATTCACTTTTTTTCTCCAGGGTTGAATGCAGTAAATTCAGTGTTGTAATGTGCATAAGAAAAGATTTAAAAATGGATTTATACACCACATTTGTTTCTGCAGGTACTGATGGGCAGTGTGCCAGACAGAGGAGGACGTCCCGGAGAGATTGAGCCGCCTATGCCCAGCTTCACCAGTCGCAGTGAGGGAGGAGGAAGTCATCATTATAGAAAGAGAAGACGAGAATTTTCAGGAAAGAGGAAGAAAAATAAACAGAACTAATTTTTTGTGTGTGTGTGTTAGTTTTGCAACTAACTGCACAACAAAAAAAGCTTTATGTTAAAAAGAGGCAATATTTCCTAATTAAAATGCTAAAATAAGACATTAATGATCATGGAATATGCATGCTAAAAAATTAATTATTATTTAATGTTTCAAATTACTTAATGCACTTATTAATTTGATGAACAACAATGTGATAAATTCATTTCAGTGAAATGTATAACTATGAATGGCTAGAAGCTGTATTTACTTTGCATGAGCGTCCATGATCTATCATGATATTATTAAAGTAAATTATGTTTCCTTTGAAACAACATTTTCTCTTTCAACTGCCTTCTCCTTTATTACATTTGCCTAATAATATGCATTATTATGATGTCTGTCTTATTTATGTGCATTTAGTTGTTGAAATGGTAGTCCATGCAGTCCTTCATCTTGACATCCCATATTTCATTAAAACTATTTTAACAAGATCTTAGAATACGTGCAATATTTCATTAAAAACTATTTTAAAATTTTTCTACATCTTAAAATATGTTTATGAGCATTTTTTTTATTTAAATGACCTAAAAATATGTTGTTATGAGTGGCGGTAGATATAGGGGTAACTGTAAAAAAAAAAAATTTTTAAACACACACACACACACGCGTGTTTACATATAAATGTTAGCCTGTAGTCCTAATGTTTGATATATTATACCCCTTTGCGGTTTTATATCGCTATGCTGTAGTTAAGATGATAACACTTAGGAAGAGTTTATAAAAATCTTTATCTTATTGTTATAATACTCCTAAATGTTTGGTGTTAATGTTCTGTTTGCTGTAGTTGAACGTGTGGGCAATAAATGGTTAAGTGGAGTGTTTGGATTTCGACGCTGTCTGGTAACCAAGGACGATATTCTCACTCACACACCCTGACAACACGTTCAAACGCGATGAAACTCTTCAACACAACACTGCACAACCGATGAATTTCATCAAATTATATTTACATTAAATTTTAGGACGGCGAAATATATATATATTTTTCCTTTGGAGTCGATAAAACAAACTGAATCGACAAGTGGTACTGGTTTGTTGTCAGTTAGTAAGCTGCTAAAGTAAATTTTATTTTGCCTTTTACTCTTACAACACTGTATCAATCCTAGATGTGTGTTTTTTTATTTTTAATCGATTAACTTTATTTGATACACTCCAAGCCATGTCTGGGATTCAGCATGCATCCAATCAAAGCATCAAACCTTTTAAATCGAGTGAGGAGTATCTCTATGCCATGAAAGAAGACCTGGCAGAATGGCTGGGAGAGTTATACAGCATACAGATTGACGTGAATAATATTTTGGAGGTGTTAGAGACAGGTGCGCTGCTGTGTGCCCACGCAAATTGCGTGACACGCGTGGCGGATGATTTTGGTAAGAGGAGCGGACCCACGGAGATGAATCTGCCCGCTTCTGGAGTCACTTTCGTCAGCTCTGCCCATCCAACAACATTCCTGGCTCGGGATAATGTCACCAATTTCATCAACTGGTGTCGAAAAGAAATGGGCATTCCAGGTATATTTTACTATTTTAAATGTAAATAAAAAAATGTTTCATATTTGTTTAATATCGAATTATTTACTGAACAGGGCATGCAATTAATTTGATTAAAAAAATAAATAAAAATTCACGTATTTGCAATTATGCCCGGTACCACTAGAGAGTGCTGTGAACTCACAATACTAGAGACACCTTTGAAGGTTTAGGCTGTTTGTTCACATTTAAACGAGTTTCTCCTTATTACATTTTTCTTTACATAAACTGAATAGTCAATTTAATAAATATGTCATATTTTCACTCACTTGAGACGCCAGTTATAGTGTCTTAATAAAAGCTTTGGATGGGGACCACCAATGAATTCACATGATCAGTTGAATACTGTTTTTCTATTATATGCTATCTATCTTAACAGACAATTTGCAAGTGGAAAAAAATGAATATTGAATAGAAATTTCTGTAATGACACCAGTAACTGAAAACTTTATTTTTGCTTTATTTACAGTCAAACCAATGTTTATTCAGACACCTTCAACTTTTCTCTCATTATCAGTTTATTCAATATAGTTTAGTGAATAAATAAATGGTTATAAAATATGATAAGAACTCAAGAGTCAAACTGTGTCACAACAAATTCATCTTGATAATGTCAAACTACTTTGACTGGAATGTAATGAAATAGGCTGAATAGCTGTCAGCTGTTAAATTTAAGTACACAATATACCAAATTAGGTCAACCAACTACCAAGCAATGCTTAATTTTGTTCAGTCTGTGTTGTAAAAAGTTTCACATTAGCAATTAAAGATAAAACACTTAAGCAAAACATGGTGAGGTCAAAGTGTTTAAATAATTTTTGGTATCACATTGCTATAAATTTTACTGGTAGTCCACTGTATGAAGAATGTTTGGTTATAATATGTCATAGTTTATTTTGCCATCCTCAATTACATAGATGAACTATAGTGTCCTGTACCTGTTCTTATAGACTCTGTTACCATCCTAAACTCTCCCCCCTGCAGATGTACTGATGTTTGAGACCAATGACCTTGTCCTGCGTAAGAACGAGAAGAATTTTGTGCTGTGCCTTCTTGAGGTGGCCAGACAGGCCTCGCGCTTCGGCATGGCTTCACCAGTCCTCATTCAGCTGGAGCAGGAGATAGAGGAGGAGATTCGTGGAGAGATGGAGGACTTGCCTGCTCAGCCCAAACCACAGAGGAGTCTAAGAAACATCCACAATCTGGATGAGATGGTGATGCTTCAAAGATGAAATTCACTCAATGTTTACTGATGTGCTAAAGGCACTGCATTTGAATTAAGAATTGAATCTAAATTAAGCAATTCTTGCATAAAATAATTTGATCCTATCAAAATTATAGATTACATTTTGGTTGATGGGCCAGCTGCTCAAACATAGACACTATATTAAAACTACATGTTAAGAGTTATTTTAACCGACTAGCAGTTAGCCAAGAAGTCATCGGTCAACTTCAGTAAACTTTTCAGATTCAAATTAAAGTGTATGTTTTTATGTAAATGATTTTTAAAAAGTTATGACCAGTCTTAAAGAAAGGTGAATCTCACAAAACCTGTCAAGAGAATATTTCACAACCCACCGCAAATTTTAAAGAACAAAAACTCCATAACAAAAATAAAACCTACTTTAGTATCATAAAGATTTAGCATTGTTACATGTCTGACAACAATTGAGAACGTCCCCACTCCTATTTTCAGTAATATAAATTGTACAATATATCATGTAATTTTTTTATGTAATATACAAATATTTAAATTATAAACTATTCATATATCATGATAATTTTAAATAGCATTTTATTTAATTTCTTTTTTTATTGTGTCCAGGCGAAATGGTTTTTATGACTGTATGTACAGTACTGAGAATAAGATTTTTGAATGACTCTAAAGAGAATTTAAGAGGGGAAATATGCTTAATTTTAGAAAGAATTGTAAAGAAAAATGCATTTCTGGCATTCAAAATATATCTTTTTCTCTCTTTTTTAGACTAATGAACAGTTTCTCTGTCACAGTCGCTATTTGTTAGTTATTAGTCATTTAGCAGATACTTAAATCCAAATCAGCTTGTGTGTAAGTACACTTATTACAGACTCAAGCCATCTATAATTAAGTGCTTTGCTCAAGGGCACAGTGACGCAGCTCATCGCTTGCTCCTTTCAGCGACTGATCCATTACACCCCCCATAACACAAGCCCCAATGTTATTAAACAGATATGGCATGCAAGAGAATGTCTCAGAAACAAGGACACCCAAAGGGTCAAAACTTAACATCCTCATAACTATAAGATTCATGCCTCCTTTTACCATTTAAAAATATTTGCAGGGATGGGGAAAAGGAGAGGAACTTTGAATTAGACTGCCATTTTGATTTGTGGCTCTCCTCGCTGATTTATGGAGGCTTTCAAAGTTGCAGGTTCCATCTGCTTAGAATACTCTGTCAGAGGTGTGTGGGTCATAGCAGTAACGTTTCTGAGTTTGTGTGTGTGTGTGTGTGTGTGTGCAGGTCCAGCTTCTGATAAGCCGATGCACCTGCCCATCCCAGTTCCCCATGGTGAAGGTATCAGAGGGCAAATACAGGGTTGGAGACTCCAACACACTCATATTTGTGCGGGTACTGTATATGAAATCACTGTCAATTTATCATTTTTCAAAGCGCTAGACAAGCAGAAATATGTGTTGACCCATTATGGTCAATAACAAATATTTGACTGTCTCAGAAGCTTTGTTGAAAAGAAATGGAAGGGTATTTGTTTTGTGGATATGATAACAAGAGAAAAAATGGCTCACTCAACTGCAGATGACATTTGCTCATAAAGATGTGTGTGTGAGTAGATTTTGAGGAATCATGTTATGGTGCGAGTGGGCGGAGGATGGGACACCCTGGAGCACTATCTCGACAAACATGATCCCTGCCGCTGCACTTCTCTCAGTACGTGGATATGCACACAAACACACACCTACAACTACCTACAAAAATTAGTATAAGAAATAATATAAACAGTGGAAGGTGTGTGGTTGTTCATCATATATCTCAACCCAAACAATTTTGCAACCCTTAACTATTTTTTAAGATTGGTTTGCCTTTATGAGGTACATTTTGAGACATTGTAGTGGGATCATGCCTAGTGGCATAGTGTTTGTATAATCTTCATTAATATTTCATTACATCTCAACACTTGGAGAATATTAAGGAATTGAATCAGTATTTCCTTTCTTTCTTTTTTTTTTTTCTCTCTCACATATACATATCAGTACATAAGTTGACCACACGTCCAGGTACTCTGGTCCATGAGATCAAAGAGCGGTTTATTAAAACACAACCTGATGGCCAGTGTGCTCCTCAGACCACTCTTATGCTGAGCCGAACTCAGTCCCCTCTTCAGCCAGTTGTCTGGACCCCTTCAGCCGCCCACAGAGCCCAGAGAGGAAGGCCCTCTCCCCCACGCTCCTCCTGTTCCCCTGACCCTGAACATCAGTCCAGCCGCCGGAGAAACAGCCCTTCTCCTAACAAGTAAGTTCCCTACTGGAGTAAGGTCAAAGAATGTCAGGAACCATTGGTATGAAACTGTTTTATTGTGAGGGGTCAGGAAATGTAGGTGTTTCAGATGACTGCATATTCATATTTGAATTCCGGTCTGATAAGCATTACCAAAATAGCAGTTTACTTTTGGTGTTATGACAACAAATATGGTCTGTTTTGATTTCACGTTAACACTGTCTTATTGATGATATTGATAATGATTTGTTCATGCATATGCAAATTTTGACCTTGTAATTTTTTATCAAAATATCATATCTAGATCTTCCAGTGGAACAGATTCTCTCTTTTGACATAAATCCTATAAACTCACATTCAGATCTGCCTCCATTCAGTCAACAACTGATGCTTAGAACCAAGTCCCCGCTCAATTTTTTCCTCCCCCCAATAATCCATTTCATCTCGTGTTTATGACACAATTTGGAAGAAAACTGAAATTATGTTTCTGTTACTACTTCAGATAGATTGCAGTTTAAAAAAATGTTTTCTTGTGTGTATATATAACCAGTACTTTTTGAAATGTGATTGGGTGAATAAAAAATCTTCCCCAGGCATAGATCTGGCTAACAGGATGATAGAATCCACTTAAAAACACTTGAATCTCTTGGATTCTCACAGACACGTTACTTGTCACCTGAGGTTTGAATGCCCCAACAAAACAACACCCCAAGTCTAAGAAATTAACATAGCGAGACGGAGTTTGTGTGCAAATCTAAGACAGAGACAGGGACTGAGATTTTTTTTCAAAGTTAATTTACAACTATGCATGCTTCTTCAGCAATTAAACAGTCACTAGGAACCAAACTTGTTTCACTTCATCATGACATCTCATTAGCAATTTCCCGCTTTTCAGCAAAGACCCTTTCAAACATGTAATTAAAGGGGCTATTAATTCATATTATTAATAATAATACCATAGTCTCTTTCATACAGGCATTTAATGACCACCACATTTGATGTTGGCTATTAACTTGTTGTGTTCAAATTAGTAGAATAACAAAAGGAAGAAATAAACATTAATGCTACATTCAAGAAAAGAACCATGTTAATGCTGTGCATTAATTTGTGCAGTAATATAGTAACTCTTAAAATGAGGATTTTAGACTGCTATTTTAATCATCAGTTTGCAACCAGGATCATGAATGACTGTATCATTAAAATCATTATCTGAAATTATATATATATATTTATTTATTTATATTATACTCTCATATTATATGACTAATTTCTTGCATTTGCTTTCTTTATAAACCTGGTCGGTAAGGTATAATAAGAATTATAAGTAAAGAAAATTGTAGAAAAGTTGCATCTATGGGATAAGAATGAGCAATACAAGAAATTTCAATCAGTAAAATTGGACAATAATTGAATATTATTGACATATAATGACTTAAATTGTGGAAGTAGAAAATAAAGCTATACTAATAACAATAACTGAATGGCAATAACAAAAATCCATTTTCATTTACTTTAAATGTGGTCAAAATCAGTCCCAGGCCACCTCAAATGCTAATGCCAGGTCTACATGAGGCCAACAAATAGTTTTGTTAATGTATGTCCATGAAATTTCTATCTTATCTAATCCCTTCTGATTATATAAAATGACCATATGCCTAATAATGAATATTTGTTTCTGTATATACATGATACTATTAGCAGCTGTTGAGGAAGCAAAGACTGACTGACACTGACAAGGTTTTGTGTGGGTGTTTTTCCAGATTAAGAGAGAGATCGATTACTCCATCTTGTGTGTACACTTGTGCTGACAGTAAAGACAGCTTTAAAACAAACTCCTCCAGCAGGACAGGCAGAGAAGCAATAAGGGCGTCACCAGCACCTCGTCTCACGAGCAGTCTTCCACGGGCCACCCATCATCCTACCACACCACAGCCAGAGATACAGCGTCCTCAAACTCCTCTAGTCCTTCAGAGGAATGCCAATCAAATCCAACCCCAGCAAGTGCCTGAGAAGAACCTGGGACAAACATGGACCAAATCACAGTTTGTTTCCAAACTGAGACAAAATTCCACGCTTGGATTAAAAGGACGAGAGAACCAGGACAAAGCGCAACTTGTCTCAGATCCCCAAGAAAGTACAGGAAGGACCTTTCAGAGTCCTCTGAGAAATACACAAACATGTTACAAACCTCCGAACAACACCATTTATGATCCAGAGGACACTGGGGGTCCCAAAAAGAGTTCAGATTTCATCCATACCTTTTTTCCTTTTAAAGGGCTAGTGGGGGACATTTCAGAAGCAAGACACACCAGACCTAGAACACCAGCTAAGATCTCTCATGAAGAGTCCCCAAATAAAATTAAACATATTCTGGGTATAAATGAGAATGGCCAAACTGAACAAAGAGCAGATAGATCAGTCAGCAAGAAGGTACAGCACTTGGCCCTACCGGTGCTGAACATTGTGCAGTCTCCTCACATTGACAGCTCAAGTAAATCTTCAGAACGCTTTCGTGATTCTCAGAAGTCTCAAGGAGATTTAGCAGGTGGAGAGGGGGGAATTGAGAGAAGTTATCTCTTCACTCCTCCTCCTCTCAGCCCTGCTCAGGAAGCCATTGTCTATAAGAGCCTAGAAGAGGAAATCTTGTCTAATCTACAGCAGCTAAGTGTTGACTCAGAAACTAGCACTAGCTCTGAGGAGAAGAACCATGAGAATCCCAACAATTCCAGAGAGATCCCACCTGACCAGTGTAAAAGATTTAACAGATCGACAAGTCTTGATCGAGCGACACCCAACAATGGAAACAGGGCTTTTGATGCAGTCATTGCTGAACTCTCCGGTGGCCCAAGGAAGTTGGAGAAGGTGTCAGTCGAGAAGTGGGTGAATACTAGGGTCTCCAAACCTTGTATGACCAGTTCTTGGTCCTCATTGGGATCCAGTATGGATTCAAAGGAGACTGCTGAACTTGTGAAGGTGCCATTTGACAACTCCAATGCTGAGACCAAAATACCTCATGGGAAAATATCAAGTTTAGGAACTGAACACGTAAAAAAAAAGAGGAGCTCTTCATTCAGACAGCGAAGATCCTTAAGGAAGCCAGAAAGAGTGCCATCAATCTTCAAGCTAAAACTAAAACCCTGTGTGCGACCGAGACGTGATCACAGATCTGACCAAAAGCCTTCAAAGATCCCAACACCAGTTTTCTACAAAAGAACAAGCAGTAACGAGGGACACTCTTACAACCAGAGAGGAAACGATTCCCAATGTGGGCTTTTTGTTACTTGGACTAAACCAAACTCCCAGATCCCAATACCAAGTACAACAACATGCCTAAGATCACACAAGGAGCCACATGCAGAATAAGATCTGGAATCCTGGGTTTAATCTACTACTCAAACATTTTAGACTTTACTGAAAATTTGACTGCCAGTTCAGATGAGCCATATGTAGGTCAAGAACTGTTTTACCTGCTAAAATGCACTTTTCAGATAGCCTTCATGATCAGTTACAAAAATCACAGCACTTTCATCAAAGAATGAAGTTGCCTTAACTAAAATTAGACATGTTGGTGGCTTAATTGTTTGTTCATATATTGTTTACATATATACATACTGTACATCAAGAAGTACAGTACACAAATTAATCGAAACCTCATTGACAACAGTTGATGCCATAGCAATATAGCAAACTATTTTTGTTGTTTTTCATTACTCTTGTGTCTAATTCAATTAATATGTAAACATTAACTATTTGTCAAGATGTTTTCTTCATCAGTTCCACTCTGTCTTACTCTGTACTCTGTAAACTGAATGTTTCAACTGTTTTGGCTTATTAGACTTTAGATTAAGGTTTGCAAAGAGAGTCGTCTGAATTGAGCATTTATCCTCATTGTCACACTCAGCCTGTAGACATGACGGATCAGATGTTCCATGTAATCCGGTGTTTTATTGTTGAGGTTGATGAAAGAGAGGAACTCGCCCCATTTAATAAAAACCAATACATTGACATCAGAACTATGTGAAATGTTTGCCGCATCAAAACAGATTTGAATTATGTTTTTACATTTTGTAACATGCTGTATCATGACTGGACAAGGTTTTTGCCCTGTATGCTGTTTATTCCTGTCAGCTCCACCAAGCATTCTGCTATAACGTTTCTTCCTTGGCATTTTCCAGTCACCTTGTGCTTCAGTGTTTTGGCTGCTGGTTTTATAATTAACTCTTGGCATAAGTCTGGAGCTAATAATAGCCTCGTCAGAACTGCAGTCTGTCACAGTACAGCAGCTGTGCTCCCTTGCAACTGTCTTCTCCTTGTTCCCTCCCTCCCTCCAACCCCAGTCCCCTTTCATCCCCCGCTCCCCCTTCCTTAACATCCCCAGACTCTTGTAAGTAGAGAGGAGCACTTTGAAGATATTCTCAGAGGACTGTGAGACCATGATACTGTGGGGACCTCAAGTTTGTGGACTCGGGATAAAAAGATTAAATCCAGCTTTTTGGAATAACTCAGAATCTCATCCAATTATTTAGAACGTAAAATAAATATATGAAAACATGCTTCCATTTGTCATGATACCTGAAATTATACTTCGATTATTTAAAGATTAATGAACATTAGTAAGCTTCACCAGCACCAGTCGTTTCTCAGTGAGCCACAATATTATGCACTGCCTCGCTGATTTAGTACATGCTGTGAATCACACTTTGTTATTACTGTGTACGTGTAGTGCATTGCATAAACAGCACAGCAGATACAATACCTCTGAAGAACAGATACTGATGTAGGTATTGATTTAGAACTTGTACAGCACACAGACGAGGGTGTTTTTTTTGTGTCCAGTGTCCATTTATTGAATAATGTGCTCTTTACATGTAGACATTTGTATTGAACATATATCTGATCGGACTAGGGGTGTGTAGCAGAAGCTGGTGTGTATGTGCACCAGAGATGTGGCGAGTTAAATTATTAAAGCAGGGTATATTTTTTAATTGTTTCTTGTCGCACACAAACATCGTCCAAGCCTCTGCTTGACAAAGTGGCTTTCACAATGTAAGAGCATACATTTAGAATACATTTACATTGAAATTATATTTCCCTCTTTCTTTTATGATTTAATATGTCTGCACCATTTCAAAATGGGGCAAATTCTCATATCTTGGCAAAAATTACATTTGGATAAGACACAGTATCAAGTCATACCCTAAAGGAATAGTTCAAAATCGGTCATCATTTACTCATCCTTATGACTTTTTAAAAGAATGTTTAATTATTTTCTAGTCACTATTCCATGCAATTGCAATCAAAAGGGATGCAAAAGCAGTGTAAACTAAAACAAGAACTATTAGATTATTTTGTTTTCAGTAACTGAAATAGAGCTGAAATAAAATATGAATATTAGATGAAATGTTGCCTAAAGTTTATTTTGAAGTACTAAACCCAAAATTAGAATAAAATAAAAATTATAAATAAAATAAATTTATATACAGTAGGAGCTATTTATATATATTAGTATGCATGCATACGTACATATACAGTATATATATATATATATATATATATATATATATATATATATATATATAAATGACTAATAAAAATAACAAATAAAATAAACACTAAAAAATAAAAGCTAATTCTAAAAATTTATAAATATAATAATCTAAAAATAATACTGCACTATATTGCAAGCTTTATAAATCGAGAGCTTTGTATCACAAACAGACTGAAACTCAAGTTATTCGCTGAAAAAGCCCAAGCTCTTAGAAGTAGTGATGTCCAAACTATGAATGAACCTTTATTAGATCTTTTCAAAGAATAGGTTGATTTGATTCACAAAACTGTTTTCAGATGTGTATTTTAAAATCAACCCCAACTTTCAGATCTATAAAAACGGTCTGTGGAAAAGTGATTATTACCAAGTCAGTGTCCAAGCAGATATATAAATTTTTCAATGTCTGAGTAGAAACGTAAGAAATTCTTGTCGCTCTTCATTCTCAAGTAAAGGATTTGGATGTAGACTGCTGCTTATTATATGTTAATGACATTAATTAGGCTGCGTTTACAATCTGAAATCTGAAAGCGTTCAGCTGTGCACAATTTCACGATCATTTGCGATTTATAAAAGTAACATCTGAAAGAGAAGCGTATGCATGTTTTTTTGTTTGACATTCATTCCCTGAATCACACGTGTGCACATTTGAGAAATGATCGTATGATCATATGTAGGACAGTTTCTATGCAACATTTTATTTTATTGAGGCCCGTGGTTCGAGTTCAACTTAGATCGACTCCTGATCACAGCAGAGGGTTATCACAGCTCCCTCCTCCAGTTCACTAAAGAGGAACATTTTGGTGAAATCCCATAAAATTCCTATATAAAGCTATTGGAGCAGTATGGATAATTGTTTTGCATCCCTTTTGAAGCTTGAAAGCTCACCATTGTATGTAACTACATGGTAAAGTTTGTGTTCCACAAATGACAGACAGACGGGTTTGCAACAACACAGAGGTGAGTAAATTATGCCATTTGTCAGTGAACTGTCCCTTTAAAAACACAGAAGTATCCATAGAACATAGATTCTTTGTGTAATTTGTGCTTTGTGGTGTAGTTGCAGAATCAGTGCCTGCATATGGCACCTGAGCTGGGAAACACTTCTGCTTCCAGGAACTGGAAGATCCTTAAGTTCATAAGCATAGAGGAACGTCTATGTGCTGTCCTGGCCTGAACGTAAGCAAGTGTATTCATGTAACATTAAAGCTTAATTTAGTTGTCTTCCACTAGCCTTTTGGCAGTTTGGATTTCTAAGATAAGAGGCAGGGATGTTGGTTGTGTTCTTCCAGGCCAAAAGCGGAGACATCAGTTTGAAGGCTTAAGTAATGAAGCAACAGGGACTTCTTGTTATAAGACCACATCTGTCAGTCCATAGTTAGAATCCCAAATGTTAAATTCCTTGGCATGAGGGTTATCACAGCTCTTCCAGCTGCCCACACAATAATAGAGTGTCCATAGACACAAACCGCTTTAGAATGAGCTCTGTAGAAGAGAAGCAGCGACCTCACATTAGGACACATCTCTCTCTCCTGAGCGCCCGCTGGAAATGGATGGTGGCATGGATGTGCTTGCAGCGGGCACAACCCACGCTGCGGAGAGCCTCTCCGAACAACAGTAAAATGTGCCAGTTGAACTTGGCAGAGCACTCCACATATCCACACTTCCAGCTCTTTCGGACTAAGTCAGATACGCTGTGTCGAGGGATGACGCGACCTCGCTGCAGATCACGCTTGTTGCCGACAATCAGAATGGGCGTCTCTCCAGAGCCCATGACTCTGTGGAAAGATACACACATGCTGTAAACATAAAAAGCAAAAACAATTCTAAATATAAAGTGCGCTCAAATCTAATTATATTCCACAGACACCACAGTAAAGCTACTTTCAGTAACTTGTTATGGATGTAACAGGTTCGTTATGGAATCAAAATGACAACAACAACAAAAAAAGTTTATTCAAAATGAAGAGAAAAATGTAATAATTTGCTCGACCTGTATGACTCTCTTTCTCCTGTGGAACATAAAAGAAGATATTTTGAAGAATGATGGTTTTGATGAGCACTGACTATGGAATAAAGCGTTTTAAAGCCAGATGAAAATGCCAAGCGGTCTGCTGAAAGCGCATTGCTGTGAGACGTTTTGGTTACTATGATACCGAATTTAACAAACAAATGAAGGGCTAATGCTAAAATGTTTTTGTTCCCTAGTGGAATTTAATAAAAAAAATTAGGGAACCACCCCAAATGTTACCATTTTGTTTAATATTTTTTTAATTTAGACCATTTTTGATATTTCATGCTCATTCCAACCAATCTTTACATTTATTGTTAGGTTATCACTGCAGTAATTTTAATCTTTAAAAAACGCTAATAATTTTATTGCACTGCTTAATCTTTAGCCAATATCAAAATTAATATTCAAATTCATACAATAGCTACACAATCATTTTATGTTTAAATTTATGTGGAACATTTAAAATGACAGTATTATGTACTAAAAAATAGCATTATATTTGAATTTCAGCCATGTATCGGCTAATAATAAGAAATGTATCTGATATAATAATATACTAATACTAACATCCGCATAAAAAGATAAATGGAAAATATAACAGACATGTCTCTAGGTCTTTCTGCAACAGCATTCTGTTACGGACATCCAAAACAAAAATGTTTCATTTGAAAAAGGCAACAAACTAAGGGTTTCTCATTTTGGCAACACAGATTTGACTACATTATCTGTTTTTCCAGGTCATAAAATGTGGTTCTAATAACCTCAAATAGGTATTTTAATATAGCATATTTTATAAAGGTGATTGTATGTTTTTTGTGTCTGTAAAGCATCTGATGAAGTGGATGTCTTCATCAAGAGAATCAATTGCAATTTCAACAGACTGATGAAATTTATGTGGTCTGGGCCAAATCCAACAACCTCTGTATCAGTGTTGTATGAAGCTTTCTTTGCATCCATCAATTCTGGATGCTTTCTGAATAAAGTGGCATATCATGCACCAAGATGCATATTAGTGTAAACCCATGGGAACATACACAACAGCAGCATTCATGTAGATGAAAGCACTTCTTTTCAACTTTCTAGGCAAAGCCTTTGAAAAGACGTTTTCAAATCAAACTGTATCGCCGTTACCTTGAAGATGAACCTAAACCTAAAGCTTGTGTATCACACCTCATCTTCTGCAGAAAAGATGTGAAAAATATTATAAAATATGCCTAAACTGTTTGTTTCAGGATCTTGCATTTCATTTTTTTTTATATTTAGTATTTCTATAGTAATTTATAGTTTCTATAGTATTTTTTAATCTATAGTATATGCTTGTATGAAAAGAAATTAGGCAAATGGTTTTCTCTTCACAGATGCAAGCGATGATCTTGCA
This sequence comes from Carassius carassius, assembly GCF_963082965.1. Taxonomy (NCBI): domain Eukaryota; kingdom Metazoa; phylum Chordata; class Actinopteri; order Cypriniformes; family Cyprinidae; genus Carassius; species Carassius carassius. Next base: position 18,102,376 of record NC_081759.1, on the reverse strand, counting down.
TCACAACACTGAAATATTAGAATATTTGTTAATGGGCTTTGAAAGGTGTAAATCATAGAAGGACACAACAAGCCCTTTGATGGCTTTAGATTAAACGACTTGTCCATTGAAAACTACATTAATTTTCAGCTGACTAAAGATGCAGAAATTATTAAATCACATCCACAGCCCTTTGAGCTCAATTTTAGATATTTATGCAACAGAAATTCATCAGTCATCATTTGCTCATACTTGTGTCATTCTAAGCTTTTCTTTAGTTCTTTTTTTTTTATTAAGACGATAAAAGAAGACATTAAAAGAAGAAAGCATAAAAGAAACACTATAGTCCAAACAACAACTTTCATAGCATGGGCAGAAGAAATAAAGTCATACAGGTCAGGAATGACATTAGAAAGAGTAAATAATGATAGATTTTAAATTTTTGGGTGAACAAAGTTTTTAAAATAGACATTTTGAATGATTACATTAGATTTTACTGAGCTCCTGTATGTCTTCTTATAATCCAAACACATCTCCATTATATTCTAAATGTACAGCCATCATTTGGATATATATAATAAAAGTTGTACATTGTTTTCAAAAAAGATTAATAAACATTGACATTTGTTATTTGGTATATACTACTGTTGCACACTGTATTTATTTATGTATATATGTATTTAGATTCTTATGGGACTATTTCCACTGGTGGAGAAGCCTGAGATATGTTAAAATGCAATATTTTGAAATAGAACTGGATTTTGAAACTTTAGACAAAATATAAAACAAAAATCTTTTAAAAAAAAGTTTGCATATGGGTATTTATTGTGTATCATATTTGATATATCAGGCTTGTATAGGTCATATAACATAGATAAAGGAGAATAGCACACAATTGAGGAGGGAAAAAAACACTTCAATTTTATTCAATGTACCAAACTGAGCAAAAATATGATATAGTTGATACCAACTTCGATTTACTTGGCCAAAAAGTACAATGAAATGCGTATATGATAGCTTGCAATGATTGAGAGATGCACAAGTAAATATTTCTCAATTAAAAAAAAAAACATGTTTGGACAATCAAGTAAACCTAAGTTGATTCAGTCCAGTAAAGGTTAATCTTGAACAATTTAAAAGGTATTATTATATTTACTTTATGAAAACCAGATTTCACAGCAAACAGACATGAGTACTACAACCTGAGGGTGGGCATTTTTAGAATGACACCGAAGCCTTTTACTTTAAAAATTATAAATTATCTATCAGATGACAGAAGGCATGTTTTGATTATGTTGACAATTGTTTGTATCAGATATGCTACAGCAGGCTTTATTGAGTAATTTAACCGGATACATTTTGTCTGAAAATTAATATAACCTGAATATCAGCACTCTTGCTTGTGCGATATTGCTTAATTACAAATAAAAGTAAACTAAATCTTACATTTATATGAAAACCATTGGTTCAGTGTTGAAATACAACCCTCCCAAAAAGGCCAGTCAAATTGAACTTATTAAATGGCATGCCAATTACAGCGAAACTGGTCTGAGACAGGATCTTTAGCTCATGGGTGACTATAAGCAGCACGTATTGCAGACTGCTCCGGTCACAAGCTGTCAGGAAGTGAAGCCGTCATTTGTACAGGGAGCTGGGCTGCTCTATCAGCCTCTCGTCCTGTCTCCAACAGAGAGCAGCTCATGTCTCCTCACTTATCTCCGTTTGAGATGACCTCTGCTTCTGACAGCTCTGAAAAAAGACAAATAGATTTCCAATTGTTTCACTTCACAGAGGCTTTCCACAGAGCTGCACTGGACTGATATAAACTGGGCAGGACAGCTAAATATAGATCTATTGTATGGAAAAAAACTGCGAACCAACAGCTACAGCTCTGGGTGTCCATGGATGTGGATTCATAACAGAACTTCATTCAAAGCTGACCTCAGAAAATGTGTCTGATGTGTGTCCGTGTACTGATAAGAAGACTGGACCGTAAACACAATTAGCCCCACACCTCTCTAGACCTCATGCTGTCAGTCACCGAGTGACTCTGGGTCTTGAATTGACAGGAACCACCAGCATTGTCCATCAGTCATTGTCTGTTACAGACATCTCTGTTCTCTGATCTCTGACACACTCAATTCATCCTCAAACGCAACAGAGTCCCTCTGCAACAGAATTAATTTATTATTGCATTCATTCTTCATTCATTCACTAACTCTCTGATTCATTCATTTAGTCATTAAAATGTAGCTGGTACAGCCTCATATCTGGATTGCTGTGCAGCATACATCAATTCAGCCTTCACTGACATGTTCTGACTGAGGCAAGGACTATAACATTAACTGTCACTGGGGACTTACAAACTCAAAGGGTCTGTTTCAAAACCGCCTGTCTATGTCCTAACCTTAACAGAATCCCATAGGCGTCTAATTAGAGACGCTCTACATAAGCAGAAACACCACACACTGAATAATGCTCCTCCAGTGAAGCTGTACAGCCACAACACATTAATCACAAAGAAAATAATAGCAATTACTAATAAACCTTTCAAGACATATTTATCGTGATTGTTAAGTGATGATATGTGCCTCTGTAAAAGCCACAAGTCTTTTTTCTCAGCCTTATAAAAAAGGAAATAAATAATTGCCAAATTCTTGTATAACTACATTCCTAAAGAAAAATCCACCAATCAGAGAAACTGCTGTTCATTTATTACCAACTCGCTAACTGAGACTTGTTATAACACTTGCATATCATTGCTCTTTTGTTGATTTTGATCACTTCCAATGTCCTCATTTGTAAGTCGCTTTGGATAAAAGTGTCTGCTAAATGGCTAAATGAATGTAAATGTAGTTAGTAGCAGTAATGTGGGCAAAAATGCCTTGTTGATGCCAGATGTCAGAGGAAAAGATTTGAATTTAAAACACACACACACAAAAAAACCCTAAATTTTGTTGCCCAGATTTTGAAACAGTCTTCAAGGTCATTATAACATGCCTACAATGCTTTAAAATGCTGTCAGTTATTGTACATTTTGGACAACTACTGTACATGGACCCATAAGAAACATTAACAGAGCTCAATACAAAACTTCCCAGTGTTTCACCAAAGATTAATTAACTGTCATTCTTTTAATTCCTCACACTAACAGGGTCTGTCTTATCAGGAGTGTTTGACAGCCCGTGCACTCACTTCTGCTGGGTATTAGCAGATCAGATCAGTGAATCGAAGCAGCCCATCCTCTGTGTATTGTACGCCGGTAGAAGCTGTGAGGCAGTGTCGGGCCAAGGTGACTTAATTGTGTTCTGCCTGGATCAATAAAACATGAATGTTTGTCACCAGAAGCGCCTGCCTCACAGCTCAGGCCTTGACGCAAGCGAAGCATGACAGCTGACGCCACTGATTACGATAAATCTGTCTCTGAGTGGACGCCCACACTGACCGTTTAAGCCAATCGGTGACTGAGCTGAATTTAAATACTGATGAAGCATCACTGTCACTGTTTGTAGTACTCTGATACATAGAGCACCTCGGATCCCATCCTCTCTCTGCAAACCAATATGTTCTCTCTTTAGCAATTCAAATTTAAACAGCTTAGATATATTTTTTTTATTTGACCTGTTATTTAAAAAATAATTTTCAAATTTTTAAGCATAAATCTAACAAATCCTAACTGTGTACATAGATATGTTCTCTAAAAACAAGTCATATTATATTAAATTATATTGCAGTGATACAATCAATCAAACAGTTGAGAAAAAACTGAATAGTACATATCATCTTATCTATACGAAGAATGTTGATAAAGTTGGATGTACTTAGAAATCCAACCGTATATAAAGACCTGGGTGGAAATAGAGTTGCATTTTGTGATAAATTAAAAAATATATATCAGGCAGTTGCGAATTGCTATATCACTTTATTTGAGTGTGCTGTATGTATGCAGATACAGTTATAGCATCTCATTTGATAAATAGAGCTGTGCAATAATAATTTAGAGTTTGTGGCAATATAATATATGTTATAAAACATTTAGCTTGTTTTAATGATGTTTAAGTGAATGATATCAAAAAGATATCAAACACACTTTAGTACACAGACAAAACAGTCACAATTAGGCACCATCATCAAACCTACTCTGGTACTCTGAGGCTTTTGAATAGGCTTTTGATGATGACATTACATGCCCTTTGCAATCAGCAGAGGAGAAGGGAAGGCATTTCTGTTGATTTGGATCCAAATTATGAAGACATGACCCAGTGTGCTGGCAGCCCATGATTACAGAAGGGTCTCGCCTTTTGAGTGTAATTACAGCAAGCATCAAACATTGAAGAAAAAGATAATCAGCACAGAAAAAGCAGGGAATAGACAAAAAAAGAGGTCCAAGCAGATAATGCGTAGTAGGAAGAGAGAAGGGTGCAAAGATGTAAAGTTGTGAAGGAATAAAATGAGGCTGTATTCGCATCACGTACCTGGTCTCTAAGATCTGCTGCCGCATGGTCTTGACATACTCAAAGCTGTCGAAAGAGCAGATGTCATAAACCAGAACGTAGACATGAGCGCTCCGAATGCCTCGACAGCAAACATCGGACCATTCCTGCACAGACACAGAGCAATCATGTGAAACAAATCCAAACTGTATTGTATTTCAAACACAAATGTCTAAGTCCTCTATCAACATGATCAAACCTGTTATACACAATGTACTACATGCCTTCTGTTGTCTGATTGATAGTCTATTTCATATTCATATAGTTCAATAATATAATTAAATCCACTACTAAATCTACTTAATCAACTTATTTAGACTAAAGCAACTTGATAATCCAAACACATTTTTCGTTTAGAAAACATGTTAAAATTGAAATATCAAATATAATACATCAGGCTTCTCTCAATCATCGTGTTTTATTGCATTATACATTTTAATAAAAAACTACAGAGCTTTGATCATAAAACTAAGCATTTAAATATCATCTTATTACAACAACAAATTATTGGGTATTTATATGCATTTTAAGTAGATTGCTATAAAGTTCTGTTTACCAAATGTACTAAATTTCACATTATTTACATTGCAAGATTTCACAATTTCAAAGAAATATCAGCATGAATAAAGTTGAGTTTTTTTTTTTTTTAAAGTATGAGCTCCATATTCTTCTTATCAATAATATAAAAAGCCTGATTTATCAGATACGATACCCAAAAACAAATTAATATACTTTATTTTTAATGTGGTGTCTAAAGCTTCAATAACCAGTTAAAATTAGAATAGGCTACAGAGTAAATACAAGTGTCAACTAATAACACTAAGTATTCACAACATTATCAAACTACTCATGTGCAGATGATTCATTCAGAACCTTTAAACCTGAACTCATTCATATGTGCTAGTTTAAAACTGGTTTGCTTCTGGAAATATGTTAAAACTCAAGGAGATAGGAGTGTAAAACAGGTAACACATGTGAAAACAGGATAGAGGATGAGCACCCTATTCTTATTCTCCCCAGCTATTTGTGTTTATCGGCCATGTGAAGATACATGAGACAAAGATAGGATGTGAAGAAAGAGGGCACACTGAAGGCATATTCGGCAATTTAAAAACAAATTATATGTTTTAGTAGAAGGTGCTTTTTCAGATCAAATCTGTTACTGTGGTTATAATGGACATGGTTTGAGGAGAAATGCTAGCTTTAGCAATTTAAGGAAGAAAAACAGTTGTCTAAATCACACAGCCCAAGCTAACTTCTCTTTCTCTGACAGGAAACTCCAGTTGGGAATACAATTATATATGTAAACTTATGAAAGAATCGTCTCTTTCCATTGTCACTAATTAAAGCACTGATTCATTATGACACCACTGAGAAAGAAAAGTGAGCTGAGACAAAAGGCCTCGCTGCTCAAGTGGCTCTTTTATCTTTTCGAGCTGTCTGAAATCACAAGTCTTACACAGAACCATGTGCTCTCGTTCCTTATAAACCATTCTACAATACTAAAGCCCATATCAAAATACTGAAAACATTCTGCTTAACTGACCCTTCACAAAGCTCTTCCACCCTCTGACACTGTTGCTACATCTGAATATCTTATAGGAGTGAATATCTCAGAGATTATGCATGAACCATTCAATTTTTATAAAATGACCGATGATTTAATGAAGCAATTCATTGCATTGCATGTTTTTATGGCTTTAAAAAAATTAACAGTTTACATAAGTGTCCAAGACTGCATATCAGAATCAGCTAAAAATTAAGAATTCTCATTTGATAGCAGTTACACTTCTTAAAAAAAGTGAGCAAAACTGTTTCTACAACACACTATTTGTGCAGTGAATTTTATTTCCACTGTTGTTATCTGACTCAATACTTGCTGTAAATAAAGGTGAAGATGAGACTTTTACGCAGGTATAACAGAGTTATGTTTTAAATAAAAAAAATACACAAGGAATGTCTGATGTGAATGTCAAAATATCTGATGTGAAATATTTGATAGTCGATATTTACATCTGTAGACAATCTTTTCACACACTGTAAAAATGTCTTAGTTGTTCTCCCTAAAATGTACAAAGCCCCAAATCTGACATTCAGGGAAAAAGACAAGTCCATCACTTAATTAAAACAAAAGAATCAATTTGTAATTTTTACGCCAGAACAGGTAGAAATAGACCCCTACTGTAACAACAACAATGTCACTTTTTAAAGATTTCTGCTACTCTAGCGACACACTAGACACACTTTTCTCTCAGAAATCTCATTAGTGATTTCCCTTCCCTATGGGTGGGTTCGTTTGGGTACCTCAAATGTAATAATTATAAACCTTGTCCTAACAGAGGGCCAGGTCAGAGTCATATTATTAAACTCTATCCAGGGTTGTGGTATGTTGGTTACTGTACCTGTAGAGAGCTGACAGGAAAGCTGCTGATGGCTGGATAATCTGTGATCTGAAGGTCATGCACATGACCATCGAGCACTGCGGCAGAAAGATGCATCTGCCGTGTCTTACTGGACACCGCCACCTCACTGTAGTCATCGTGAAGAAAGCGCTGCACAATGGCCGTCTTGCCCACCCCCTGAGCTCCCAGCACCGCGATCCGGAACGGAGGGGGCATTGTCCTGTTTCCACCTCGCCCCCGGTGGGACGCCCCACCCTCCCTGCTCTCGCAAACAGCTGGCCAGTGCATTCAGAGTGGCACATGGGCAGCACATAGTCCTGACTGAAGTACCGAAAGCAGTGTTGGCCACAGCACAGTCCCATTCATAGGCCAGCAGCCTCTAAGAAAGAGAAAAGTAAAACAGGTAGAGAGATGAAAATACCAATCAAGAGTCCAACTCAAATAAAAACAGGATTTTGAATAATTTGAAATCAAACCACCTCTAGTAATATACTGCTTTATACAATAGAGATTATTTTGAAGCAGCTTTACAGTAATACCGGGGGGGGAAAGAGAATCAGTGGCATGAAACACTATATATATCAGACAAATTCAAGTTCTCCTGTAAAGCAACAGTGTCATAGCTCAGAGTTGGTTTAGGGCTGCGTTCAACTTAGGTTTACGATGCTTTTGGGAAACACAGCCCAGTTTAGTTCAATAACTGTGTTAGGTTTATCAATTTTAAACAAGTTCAATTCAGCTAGCTATAAGCAGAAGGAAATAATGTCGTTATTGTTCGATGTCAAAGCAGTTTAGTTCGACAGCACATAAACTCACACGTACATCTTTCCAAATAGTTCCAAAAAGAAGAGGAAAATACAAAAATAAACATTTGAATAATATTAATAAAAGACTAATAATAAAAAATGCATTGAAATAAAATAAAGCCCCTGTGATCTAGAAAATGTATAAAGTATAAATTTATTAAAGTATATTTATAGTACTTTTGATATTGTTTATATATCATAGTCTGTACATTTTATGATATGTCACAATGCTCCCATGATATAAAGAACTTAAAGTGGGTTGGAATTATTTAAATGGAGCAAAGATATTAATAGAAATCGCCATATTTAACCATAAGACACAGGCACAAACACCTCTATGTGTGTGAACTGTTCATATAGAGCTTCTGCAGGGGGCATAAGAATGATGTTAATCCAAGAGTTTACTATAAATCTTCTCAGTGTCAATCTATAGCGTGATTAGGCCAATAATAATGGACAAAATGCTTATGTAATCCATTCTCTGCGTCCAGTAGAATCAAGACGCACTTGTCATGTACTTGTTCATATACTGACATATATAAGCGCTAAATACCTGTCTAAATGCCCCACCCGTACTGTATTCAACACTTTATCATTACTCATAAAGATTTTTCGATTTGAAGCAGGAGACTGTCGGTTCAAGCGTATCGCGAGCGCAACGGCTCCGGTGACTTACCTTATGCGCAGGTGAGAAGTTGCATTCTTCGCGAGGTTCGGGCTGCTGAACACCTGCGTGATCTTTCCCGTCGAATTCTCACTCTCTGCTCGCATTCAGGTGCAGAAGTAACCCTCAAACTTGTCCTGGAGGAATATCCTGCTCTTTCACGTCATGTGGACCTCGCGCACAGCACGGCGCGCGCATGTTCGCCCGTGGTAACAGACAGATCAAATCAACGCTTGTGCGTAAAATCAGAGCGCAGGACCGCGCCAAAACGGGTCAGCGTCACAGGTTAATTGAATGTGAAGAAAGCTGAGAGCTCTGCTTTGTCTATGGCAAGCTTCCTTCACATTTATTCCTTAAAACAAATCTCTTTTACGCTGGTTATTTTTTTATTTGTAAATTAAGCATGATAAAAATGTTGTTCTTCAGCAAAAGTTATAGTTATTATGTATTGGTCTTGAAATGGAATACATTTATTCCATTGAAAAACACTTTAGTTACAGCCTCACTAACATTAGAAAGCATTTCCTCATTAACTGCCTAGCTGATGATAGAAGTAAACCACTGCTGGTTTATCTGTGCCAATATGGATCATCAAAGGTCATTTCGTCTCCTGCTGCTTCTTGCTATAATTGTCAGCAATAAGTCTTCAGACTTTGAAGATGCATCTGTAATACAGGATTTTAATTGAAGCAGAATATAATAGTAGACTGTAAATTTTAGGTCATTTTATCCTAAAGGTCTTAATTTAACTTTTCATTTCGAAGTAAAAACAGTTTTGTTACTTTTATGCTGAGTCATCCCATGTCAAGTTTCCCGGCTCAAATTTTGATTCAAAATTTTTAGATTTTCTAGTATTTTGTCTGAAGAAATACAAACATGTATAATGATAAAAGTAAAAATATTACATGTCATGGATGAATATTTCCTGAGCAATCTACTATTTTGTAGAACGGTGTAGCAAATCAGCTCAAAGGGCAAATATGAATAATCAATCAAAACTATTTATGTTATATTAATTATAAATATTTAGATCCGCTGTAAGTATTTACTTGACATCTCAGTGTCAACTGTCTGTCAGTACTAAGAACGTTACTTTCCTGTTTAAGGAAAACAACTTTCTTACTGTACAGTACTACTCAGAGCATGTAGCAAAAATCTGCATGGTTAAGGACTCCAGATTTGAGTAAACAATGAACAACCTCAAGTGTGATAAGTAAGACATTATTAACTACGTAAACACTAGAACTAGTCATAACACACAAACACACACACACGCATACAGATGGCATTGGAAAATGTGTTAAAGCTTAAGCCAGGGGTCGGCAACCTACGGCACACGTGCCAACAGTGGCACGCAGAGGGATAATGGCTGACACGCGAGCAATAGGGAAAACTGCATACTGACGTACATTTTGAGGTAATAACTTCTCATAGTCACACAGCCTGTTAGGAGCTATAAATAAGAGCTTGTCAATGTCAAAATGACTGAGATGTCCAATCAAATCAAAGTAGGCAGGGTTTACTCTTCACAGAAGCAGAGCGCAAAGTGTCAGTTTAATGTTAAAGAGAGCGAGGTAAGATGAAGCTGCAAATCATTTAATATTAGTCAACGTTTAATAATATGTTTTACAATAGAAATGTTAAATGAACGACAGCTATATCCAGTGATTAAAATTTTTCTCGAGAGAGAGAGAGAAAGAGAGAGATGGAGGGAGAGAGATGTGTAAATTGTCTTCGTCTGTCTCTCTCTACAAACAATGAAGCAATTTTGACCCCTTGTTGTTGAGAAATGTAATGTAGTGATTCAGTATCAATTAATAAAAGTCACGTGGCAGCACTGACAAGTTTATGAGCTTCTGAATGTAACTTTTTGCACGGCACGATCTCAGATCTCTGTGTGTGAGTGGTGTGTGTGTGTGTGCGTGTGTGTGTGTGTGTGCACACGCGACTCAATTAAAACATTAACATGATTAAACTGAAATGTTTTAATGCATTGGCCTTGTCACACACACATATGGCACACTGTAAATCTATTATTCACATATTTTTTGAAAAGTTTAAAAAAGATCTGAGATTCAGAGCCAAATTACAGGGGATTAAAAATGTAATTTTCGGTTTCGGGTTTTGGTCCATCTCTGCTTTTTTGGTCCACCTCATTTCATCCATTCACCACAGGGCCCCCTCAAACCAGTTGCACCGCCCAAAGGACAGCCCTGATCCAGAAATAGACTCTGATGTTGTGGCAGCCGGGATCAAAATGGGTAATTGGCCTTTGAAAGTAATCATACACTGCAAATAATGATTGTATATGTTACATTATGCCAGATTTTGTTTATCAAACAAAAAATAATGCCTACAATATGCCTTAAATTGGATTAATAACCTATATTAGCAAATAAATGTGTGGAAGGGATTTTCCTACTCATCTGAACACACGCAAATGTTGCAAGGCAGAATCAATCAATTACAGAGAGCATTCACTCACTTCTGACAGTTCATTTAAATAGAGCTGCATTTCCCAAGAGTAGCCTATAATAAAAAAGCATTAATGTTTTTGGAAAAGGCAGCCCAGAACAATGCAGAAAAAACATAGGCTATATGTTTGAGTTATTTCACAATAAACCTATTGAAAATGTACCCTGGTATGTGCAGTACATTTATTTAAATTTGAATGTTAAAAGTTCATATGGCTCATGTTCTATTCTGTATTGTTAATATAAATTATATGATCTCCGAATAAAATGGTTGCATTTTATGTATGCAACAGCCTATGGCTTGCAGTCCCTTATGACAATGAACCATGGTAAAGTGAACATTGTTTAACTATATTTGTAGATTTCCTTGGTTACCACTACAGTAAACATATTTTAAGCATGTGTAAGCAAAAATATAACCTAATAAGTTGCAATTAAGGTGTATGAATGTCAAAATGTATTTCAAATATAAAGTTAAGTAGGTATTTTTACCCATTGTACTCATAATAATTAAATACATTTCATAATCTAAAAGTTCAGTTTAGAAGTATCGTATCGGTATTGAAGATACTGGCCATTAAAAGTATCGGTATCATATCGAAAACAAAAATGTGGTATCACCTATCACTACTGTGTTGTATCTTACCGGTCTTAAACTACTAACGAATGAATGTTCAAACGGCTTGCCATAGATGTCAGCAGCGTTCTCGGTCTCCTTACGTAAATACGCTGCGCATCATGACGGGAAATAGCGGCGAGCAAACACCAGCACGCGAAAGAACTCATCACTGAGTGCTGCACGTGGACATACCACTTATTACCTCAAAATCGATGGATACCCGTTTCACATGAATGATCATCCGCCCTCAGCGGCTTGTGTTTGTGATTGTCATTACTATCTGAACATGAATACACTCTCTGTGTCAACAGTCTGTGAGTACCACGGCTGTCTCTTAGCAACCTAATCTTTCCTTCTGTTGCTAAGTAACCACGTGGTCGTTACCTGTTCGCGTCACGTCACATACCGTCGCTGTATGTATCCAGGTGCGACAGCCTTCAGCTCAGTACTGTTACTGTTAAAAGAGAGCACGGTTGAGGCTAATCATTAACCCCATTTATACAGTCAAAGACTTCCATTAACTGACGTCATTTCTACGGTGACCGTGAGGTGACGTCGTTCCACTGGAAGTTTATTAGTTTAAATGTAACATATTTTATTTCGGCTAATTAATAGACTATATTTATAAATACTATAGTATGGAATTTGTTGAGGAATTTGTAAATTTACTAAAACGCAAGCTCATTTATCATCACGCACGGGCATAAATACAATCAAATTAAAACTTTATTGGCATAATTGCCAGGCGTTTACAGTATTTGAGAAATATGTGGTAGCAATTAATAGCATAGGCTAATTATACCAAACAATTTATTAATTAGGTAAAACCATACACAAAAGGAGAAATAAGCATATATTGTAATAAATGTAAAAACGTTAATATAATAATAATAATACATTTAATGTTAAATGGTAATAAAACAAAATGTTTATCCATATAGTCCTGGGTTATTATGATCACACAGGTTTGTTTACACATTAAACTCGTGGCCACGAGAAAATTATGTCAAATGAAAGTCATCTCATGGTCACTGTACATTTCCCCCTTATTTCCAAATAACACAAAAAAATAACATTTTGCTGTTAAAAACTTTTAATTGACAATGACAACATGACGCTGTTCACTTTATTTAAACGCCTCTTTCTGGATATGAGGAGACAAAATATTGTAATAAAGTGTTATTTTATGCATTTTTATAAAGCGAAAATAGGGAGACTTGTGAATGTCTAATGTTCTATTCTTTTGTTATTTTAAAACACTTTCTGTTATATTGCTGTTTTGGGGCAAATTACCATTTTGGTGAAGTGTGGAGTATGTGCTTGGACTGATGAGGAAAGCTAAAAACATTTCAAGTTGATTTAATAAAAATAATAATAATTTACTATAAGCCATTTCATATATATCATAGAAGTTTCCATTACATTTTATTTTAAATTTATTTTGGGTTTTATTATTTTAGGTCTAGTCAGTTTTAAAATTCCAGGTTTTTCATAACCGTGTAGAGCCATTTCTCTAATAAAAAAAGACAGCTGTTGAGCGAAAATAAGAATGTTAACAGTTTTATTTAGAATTTGTGTGTGTGTTAAGCTTTCTTTTTTGTCTTATTTGTAATAATTTTAAGCCATTTTGCAGCATCCTTGGAAGTTTGCTGAGGCTCTTCATTGGGCACCAGCCTCTTGATTGAGAACCAGTTAGCATAATAAAATTGAACTGAGAGTCTTGAGATGGTTACAAACTTCACCTTTCTGAGTAGCTTAAAAAAAAAAAAAGCCAGAGACTTCATCCACGTTCAAAGACGGTAGCATGACACATGAGTACATAGACAAACCATTACAAATTGTTCAAACGCATCTCGAGAATGAACCTTGACTTCCCCCTAAATCTCTGTGCATGTGCTGTAAGAGCTGTTCAGTATTCAGTTTGGGCTCTGATGCAGCTCTGAGTGTGATGACGACATGCCTGCGTCACCTGCAGCACAGAGCTGATCGCACGCAACATGACATCATTACTCAGACACATTCAGCTACTTTTAGTGAGATAAATGTCATATATCGATAATATTATTATACTATATTGTAATTCTTATATATCATATTGTAATTGTTAGAAATAATATTATCTAGATAATTTGAGTAAAAAGGTGATCTGAGAAAGAGGTGAATTACATAAGGACAAAGACAATGAGGGTGAATACACACTGCTGACTTTATTTTGATTTACCATCCATAAAATAAATCTGAAACAAGCTGATCAGTCGTTTTGTTCAATTTCTTTATGTCAGACGTCACATTTCAGTATTGAGATGCTCACATTGGCAACATGGTAATCATTAAAACTCATATTTGCACATATAAGGGTTACGGTCTTAATATTTCACCTTCTTACACAAGGGTTCTACTGGCAGATGTTTACTGGACGCTGCTTACATGCAGGTTCACGGGCACATTAGCAACTATGGCAACAAAAAAAGTTCACATTTAGCACCACCATGAAGACTAGTACAGTTTTAGGGAATAAAACAAACTCTACTCAACTGTCCAAAAGTTATCCATCCTTGTATCGCTGAATCGATGTTGATTAATTTTTCTATTGCATCTCTATTTGTTAGTGTATTAGTTTGAACCAAAGCTGAGCAAGATTGTATACTAACATTGAACAGATATTTCTAACACTCCAAGGAGACCAAAAACTACCTCACAAAACCTACTCAACTTTCAAAAGCACAATATATCACACAGTCTGGGAATGAATATCAGATGGCCCACTTATATAAGATCGATAGAAAACATGTTTCCGTCTTTTCTATCACATTAAGGTGATTCATAGCAGTTCAAACACTATAAGACATTGATGGAGTGTCGCATGTTCATACCGTGGTTAAGATGAACAAGGAATACAAAACATTAAAAGGAATGTGGCATTTTTCTGTTGGTCAAAGCATGCAAGGCTAATATCAGATAGCTGGCACATTGTACAATTGCATAAAGCAACACTGCAGCATATCAGAGAATGAAACAAGCAATAATGCCAAAACGCACGATGTCAATCAAAAACGGTAACTATAGGGGTTTTAAAGTGGTTACCATTAAAGAAGGATGACTTTTAAAAGTACATCCGTATCACATTTCTGTATCCCAGACGTCTGCTTCATTAAATTCCCTTGATGCTATTTATAGATTAAACTCTTACACTTTTTTTTTCCTTCTTTGCATATGACCAATCCAGGGCATGTGAAGGTGAAGTACTGACAAGGCATTAAAAATATCTAATCACAATGGAGCTGTGTTCCAAAATTCCCTTCAACACTTTATCAACAACATCAAGACATTTGGCTAGAACAGAACATGATTTTAACATTGTGGGCGCATGGAGTAAACTGGTACCTAAAGATGGATTTAAAACAAAGGCCGGAAACATGGAGAGCTGGATCCTAAGGACAAATACGTAGAGGGATATAAGTATTATAGAGATGTTTAATTCTTCAGAATGGCATCGTACATTTGGTACACATACTGAGACACCTCAGGAGCCCTGCATTTCAGAGAGAGCTGAAAGAGAGAGAAAAAAAGAGAGAGCAATGAGTAACTTAAAAATGTTAAACTTGGAGTGCTCTAATAAAAATGTGCAACAAAGAGCTTGTTTTAGTATAGTCATTTTATGAGAAAGAAATTATTATTATTCCTTATAATCAAACACTGACGATTATTAATATTACAAATCAAAATGAAAAATTAATAAGGGCAGAAAACAGTTAATTATAGCCACAAATGTTAATTCTCTGCATTTACTGTGATCAGAACAGACCTGAGCAGATTTTTGGGTCATGACCCACCACTCTTGTGGGCTACATATATGCAATAATACAGTAATATGTGCTATGAATGACAGCTGTAAGAGGTTTTTCTTGTACTGGAGTTATAGCTGCTTTCAACTTTTCAAGAAGCCTTGAGTGAAGACAGACAAGTAAAGTAAAAAAGTGAAGTGATATGTGGCCAAGTATGGTCTCCCATACTCAAGATTTTGTGCTCTGCGTTTAACCCATCCAAGTGCACACACACACAAACCCGGAGCAGAGGGCAGACAATGCTGCAGCGCCCGAAAAAGACGATCTGCACAGAGTCAAAAATGTGTGTGTGTGTGTGTGTGTATATATAGTGCCCTCCATATATATAGGAACAGAAAAGACAAAATTGCTTTGTTTGCTATGGAGTCAAGACATTTGTAAATATGATTAAAAGATAAATATGAGACAAAACTACGGAATATCACATTTTATTATTAGCCGTTTCAACACATTAGTGTTTTACCAAATAAAAAGGACAGCACTTTTAGAGTTCATTCCACTATTTGATGTGAGCATAAGTATTGGAACAGATGAACTTAAGGCAGATTAAAAGCTAATATTTAGTTGCAGATCCCTTGCATGCAATCAGAGCAGTGAGTCTGCAACCCATAGACATAACCAGACTCTTGATCTTATGCTTTGAAATGCTTCTCCCCAGGCTTTAATGCAGCCAATTCCAATTGTTACTTGTTTTGAGGAGTTTCTGTCTTTAGTCTCCTCTTCAGCTGGTGAAATTAATGTTCAATCGGATTTCAATCTGGAGATTGATTTGGGCAATCTAAGCCTTGTCTGAACTGGCAGGGTGTTTTGGATCATTGTCCTGATCCAATATGAAGTGCTTTCTAATGAGTTTGGTGGCATTTTCTTGAATATTGGTAGCCAAGATGGTTTTGTACCCTTCCAAATTCATTCTGCTCTTGTCATCATACATTAAGTCATTATTAAAATGAAGAGGTCCCGTTCCTAGAGACAGCCATGCATGCCCATGCCATGACTTTTCTCCCAGAGTCAGCACTCTCGTCTTCATCCTGGTTTGTGTGTCTTCATCAAATGCAATACTCAGAATACAGAAGCAATGGATATAACCGATAAGACACATTCCCTGCTTTTAATATCTGAAGAATAAATGCAACAGGACACAGCTGAACACTCACGCCTGTTTCACACATAATCCGTCTGCAGTGCGTCTGCAGTCCGTGTGCATTACGTATGTGGTGCTGAAGCAGCACGGACTCATTGTGCTTTCACACAGGATGTGTTTGCAGTCCGCGGTTGTTTAAGCCACAAAACACAACATTTGTCCATTATTTTGATATCAAATCATGTAAAAAACAAAAAACAAATCAAAAAGCTTTTTCTGCATTGTGATACTCTTTCATCACAGTACAGTAACAATCTTTCATAGACATATTTAAATTCAAATATAAACAACGTATTACTCATGCATTTGACTGCTAGGTTTTTATAATAAGTTGCTGAAACAAGCTGCAACACATTTAAACACAACATTAGCCTACTTTTCTTGTTAGGCTATCACAAACATTTAAAATTAAAACTCACCACTGACAGAAACAGTTGACTCTCGTGCCTTTTGCATTTAAATCTTTATTACACACAATCCAACGGGTCTTAAATAACTATGTTTTTCTGCCTCTATAAAAGTGCATATATAATGTTGCCTTGTTTCTCTAAAGTTGCTCTTTTTCTTGTTTTAAATCTAGCCAAAACCCATGTGTTGTGTGTGAAACACAGTAGGCTTTAATTAGTATACATTTATTGTGAAATGACTGCATTTCCGTGTCAATCCATGTTCATTTTTACCGCGAACAATGCGCTGTCACTTTAATTCAGCTCATGCAGCACAGCAAAAAAAGACTCGGTACATAAACGATCGCTGAACTGCTGCAGACGCACTGCTCCTGGACCACACTGACGGACCGCAACCGCGTGCAGTATGAACGCTGGAATCCGTTAACATGGGTGCGTAAAAAAATACGCAATGCATACGCACTGCAGACGGAGTATGTGTGAAACAGGCGTTAGAAAGACCTGTGAGGCAACTGTTATATTAAATACTTATGCTCACATCTGATAGGGAGATGAAACTCAAAAAGTGCTGATCTTCTAAAATTATAAAACATCTTTGTGTTGAATCACCCAATAATAAAATGTGACACTGTGTAGTTTTGTCTCATATTCATCTTTTAATAATATTTACAGATTTCACATTGATTCCACAGCAAACAGAACAATTTGTCTTTACTGGTCCAATACTTATGGAGGGCACTATATGTGTGTGTGTATAAACGCACATACACACACACACACTTTCTTGCTTGCAGTTGTCCATCGAATCCGATGATGACGTCCACTTCTGTCTTTTAACGGTGAGTTTTCTGATGGCTGAATAATCCGATCCTGGATCCACAGGTTCTATTGCAGGTGGGGCATATATACATGCTATTGGTGTTACTGGTATTTATGGGTGTGTTTCTCCTGAGCCTTCTTTGTTGTCTCCTAACTGTCCTTTCCTCCTCCAGTGCTTGGGTCCAATCTAGACACTGCTGCCACCAGGTGTTACGTCAGCAGCCATGTTCTCCAAGTCCCCAGGTTTTATTTTGCACCTCTTAAGCACTGTTTTTAATTGGTCTTTAAAGTGTTTCTTCTGCTCTAGCAGAGCGCTGGCCTAGTTGTAGCTGGCCATATAGCACTCTGCGGGCAAACGGTTGTAGGGCATATTATGACATGCCCCAGCCAGCGCAGTTGGTGCAGGGTGATTGTGGCCTCAATACTCTTGCAGCCTGTTCTCCTCAGGATCTCAGTGTGAGGCACTCTTTCACACCAAGTTATTCCCAGGATGCACTGGAGACAGCAGATGTGGAAGTGTTCCAGGGACTTGATGTGGCGGCTGTAAGTAACCCATGCTTCACAGCTGTAGAGGAGGGTGGTGATGCAGACTGCTTGGTAGATGCATATTTTTGTGTTGAGATGAAGGGGTCTCCCAAAGGCAGCTGATGCTTGTTTGATTCTGGACCTCATTGTCAATGCTTTTGTCTTCAGAGATAATACTCCCCAGGTATTTGAATGATGGCACAATTGATAGTTTTTCATCTGCAACATAGAAGATGGGTGGTGCGGGTGGGATGTTGGCACTCCACTGGCAGATTACCACTGTTTTGGCGGTGTTGATGGTCAGCCCCATCCTGCTATATGCCCTCACTGCTGCATCTAGGACAGACTGGAGGTCTTGTGGAGAGTGAGATACGAGACCGCAGTCATCTGCATACTGCAGCTCAAGTATCCTCACTCTGTGCAGTTTGGTGGTTGATTGCAGTCTCCTGATATTAAAGAGGTTACCATCCAGCCTGTATGCTACTGTCACTCCACTGTTGTCTTGTATTTCCTTGTGGAGAAGCTGGGTGACACATATGAGGAAGATGTTAAAAAGCACTGGTGCCAGTACACACCCCTGCCTTACCCCTGTGCGCACAGGGAAAGGGCTAGACTGTTGACCTCCTATTGTCACCCTAGCAGTCATTCCATCATGAAACTAACGGAGGATGTTGACAAACTTAGTGGGGCATCCAAACTGGAGGAGGACTTCCCATAAGAGATCTCTCTGCACAGTTTCTAAGGCTTTGGAGAGGTCGACAAAAGCCATAAACAGGTCTTTATGTTGCTCCCTGCACTTTTCCTGAAGTTGCCGGGTTGTAAAGACCATGTCGACTGTGCTCCTGTTCTTTCTAAACCCACACTGTGACTCGGGTAGCATAGACTCTGTGATGTTATTGATCAGTCTTTGTAACATCACCTTAGCCAGGACCTTGCCTGCCACAGCAATAAGTGATATGCCCCTATGGTTGTCACAAATGGCCCTATCCCCTTTGCTCTTATATATGGTGACAATACTAGCATCTCTCCATTGCTGTGGGATGCTTTCATCAGCCCAGGCCTTGGTGATGTAATGATGTAGTGTTCTTGTGCAGAGATACCCTCCCTGTTTTAGCAGTTCTGCAGGAATATTGTCAGAGCCAGGAGACTTGTTGTACTTCAGGGAGCGGACAGCTGACAGAACCTCCAGGAAGTTTGGAGGTTGGCTAAGGTTGTCAATAGGGGGAAATTCAGGCAATTCATTCAGGATGGTATAGTCTGCATCAGAGTCCTGATTTAGTAAGGTGTCAAAATGTTCAGACCACCTCTCCAGGATGCTATTCTGGTCTTTCAGGACTTTGAGCCCATCTGCTGTTTTCAGGGGAGTGATGCGGTGACTTATTGGGCCATAAATGGATTTGACTGCATTATAAAAGTTGTATATGTCATTTCTGTCAGCGAATGACTGAATTTCATGAGCCTTCTCCATTCACCACTTGTTCTGTAAGGTCCGCAGAGTGTCTGGACTTCCCGACGAGCTTTTTGCCAATGCTGTTTGGCGGTGCTGGATAAGGGTTTTCTTAGGGTTTCCTGATGTGCTTTGTGCATATTGCTTAGTAGGTTATGGATGGACTGAGTTGTTGTCAAACCAGTCTTGATGGTTTTTGCTCTTATAGCCGATTGTTTGGGCTGCTGCTTCATGAAGGGCTGTAGTAATATAGGTCCACTGCTGTTCTGTGGCATTACCATCCCTCAGGAGGAGTTCTAGCTCCCCTAGTTTCTCAGCCAGGGAGCGACGAAACTCATTCCTTGCAGTGGTATCTTCCAGGCGGACACAGTATAGTCGCCTCCTACTAGATCCAAGTTTTTGCATGGGGGGGGCGCACTTTCATGAGGACCTTGGTCATGATCATGCGATGATCTGTCCAGCATTCCGCACCTCTCATGGCCCGGGTTATGAGAACGTCTCTGAGGTCACAACGTCTCACGATGACATAATCAATCAGGTGCCAATGTTTGGAACGTGGGTGCATCCATGATGTTTTGTATTTGGTCCTTTGCTGGAAGATGGTATTGGTTATGGTCAAGTTGTGCTCAGAGCAGAGGGTAAGTAACCTCATGCCATTTGAGTTGGCCTGACCAATCCCATATGCCTGCCAAGTACTCCTTTCCATATCCCACTGTTCTGCCCAACACGAGCATTGAAGTCTCCAAGCAGGAGGATCTTGTCGTTCTTGGAGATCTGGTGGAGAGCCTCATCCAGTGTTTGGTAAAAAGAGTCTTTAGACTCACTGTCAGATGGTAGAGTTGGAGCATACACACTTAGAAGTGTGGCATAGCGGTTCTTCACCAGGGGGATACGGAGGGTCATCAGTCTTTCACTGATGCCCACAGGAGTTTCAGTGAGTCTTGGCAGTAGTGTGTTCTTAATTGCTAGTCCCACACCATGCAGATGTTGTCCACCTGTGGGATAGCCTTTCCAGTAGAAGGTGTAGCCCATGCCCTCCTCTGTTAGAGACCCCTCATCAAGGAGCCTGGTTTCACTCAGGGCAGCAATGTCGATATCATAGCGGTGTAGAGCTCGGCTGCAACCAGCGCTGTTCTCAGTTGACACACACACACAAATGATTAGGGATCCAGAAACCGTGCAGTATTTTTCTTATTTATTTTATTTTCCAACATTTCTTGTAAAGCAAAAAATTTATTTCCTGGTTTAAATTAGATTCTGAAAGTGAGTCACAGACCTATGGACTACACTGTATTTATCCATTTCTCTGTTTTTAGTTATATATATATATATAATAAAGGGGTCATGAACTGAGTAATCAAAATGTAATTTTTACAATCTGATCGAGACAAGGGACACGATAGCATGGAGTGGATCGTACTCTCAAGTCGGTGCACACCACAAAACTTATCTGACACATTTGAATTCTACAGAATGCTATATTTTGTTGTGATATATTTGATTGTGGCTGTTATATAAGACGGTTCATAATACAGCTCAACAGCTCTAGCCCAAGCTGTGATATAAACAAATGCTATTGGCCATTTAAAAACAGGGACAGGGCAGCTTGATATGTCCCATCCTGTCTTCCCATTTCAGTTAAAATGATGTAAACGCATAGAATAATGCTACCTGTTTCAAAGCACTTCAGTGGACCTTTTAAAAATGGCACTGTGAACACTGCAATTGCAACTAAATTCACCCAGTGAATTTAAGCACATTTAAGGACACCTTTTTCTTTCTTTCAATGAAAGCTTCCCTTTAAATGTCACTACTTATATTCAGACTGACAGAAGATAAATAAGTGGCTTTAGTGACTTTAATCCAATTGATTGCACAGAGTAATTCTCAGAGCACCAGGAACATAATCCCACGTCCAGCAGGGCTTGTATTGGTTACCTCTGCTTTGGGAATGTGTTTCCAGAGGCCTCGGATCTTGGCAGACAACAGCACTCCATCACCGGCTGTTAGGTTAAACAGCGCTGGCTCGATGGAGTCCAGTTATCATCTGTTCAGATCGGAGCCAGCTGCTGCCAGAATACTGAGAGCCGAAGTTTCATTAAAAATCAATTGTCTGGGATCAGGTAGGGTTTCTGATCGCACTGAGCCGACCTGGCCTCAGGGGGCCACAGGCAATCAAGCTCAGCAGAGGTGGCTGAACAGATGCCTTCTGAAAAATCAAGAAGGGTCTATTGCTAATCAACAGATTAATCTATTTAGCAGACTCTTAATTTGTCCACCAACTTCCCAACACAAATGTATAGTCCATTGGCTGCTGAAACTATAAGCAGATGCCAAGCTGGTCAGTCACCAACTGATGTATTAGCCAAATAATATTAACCTAATTAATGGCACGTTATCACTTTATTCGTTTTATATTTTGTTTAACATATAAGGCAAATTACTGCATTTATTTTTATGTATATGTATTTGGAAACATTACTATTTTTAATGTTTTTGAAAGAAGTTTCTTCTGCTCATCAAGCCTGCATTTATTTGACCAAAAATACAGAAAAAAATGTATTATAACAATTTAAAATAATTGTTTTTAAATTTATTATACTTTAAATTATCATTTATTTTTGTGATGCAAAACTGAATTTTTAGGGTCATTATCACATGATCCTTTAGAAATTTTTCTAATATGATGATTCATTATCAAAGTTGGAAACAGTTCTGCTGCTTAATATTTTTCAGAACATGTGATACTTTTTTAGGATACTTTGATGAATAAAAAGTAAAAAAAAAAAAAAGCTATGTTTTTTAAATATAAATATTTTGTAATAACAATATACACTACTGGTCAGTAATTTGGGGTCAGTAATTTTTTTTCTTTCTTTTTTTTTTTTTAAATAAAATCAATACTTTTATTCAGCAAGGATGTGTTAAATTGCTAAAAAGTGATAGTAAAGAAAATATATTATTAGAATATATATTATTAGAATTTTTTTTTTGAATAAATGCAGTTCTTTTTAACCTTTTATTCATCAAATATATTAGACAGCAGAACTGTTTCCAACACTCATAATAAATCAGAATATTAGAATGATTTCTAAATGATCATGTGATAGACTGGATGTTACATGTGACACTGAAGGCTTCTTGATCTTTGGCCTTGGCTAAACCAGCTGGCCACACTCTCTCTCTCTCACTCTCTCTATGTCTGAATGAAGGGATGCTCTAGTGTCTGATTTGAACAGCTAAACAGTCCCTAAACAGCTTATACTACGGTTTCAACTATTAAAATAGTTCAGTTTTGTATGTAATAGCAAAGTGATTATATTTCGTTTCGTTTTTTTAATTAAGTTAATGTAGGAAATGTTTGGAGCATTTTTTTGATGTGCTCCAAACTGTAACAACCAAACGGCCAGTGGCAGACAGTTAGCCTATGTTTGGATCAATTTAACTTTCTCAAATCATCACGACTTGCCTAAAATAAAATCTATAGATATAAAACAGTTCAAGCATATAACAATGTTTAAATGTTAAACCCAGATAAATGTGTGCTATATACACAATAGTTTATGCTGAGACACTTCAGGACATGGAGACACTGCCGTGGTCACTTGCATTTTTTTCAGTGGATATGCCATCTTTTTTGCTCATAAAGGTAGGGGTAATACATCATTCATAACTGCTAAAGATCTACTTGTATTTGTGTGCACTCACAATATCAACAAAACAGTGTGCTTTTACAAAATAAAGAAAACAAACATGATGCGCTTTCTGCCGTCTCGTCTTTAACAGAAGTACAAGAACACAAAACTCAGTGAAAACATGCCTTACAGACATGACAAATATCTATAATAGTTTTAACTGCTTAAAATAAAACAAATCAAAAACAAAAACTCTTTCATTATAATCATAATCCATAAAGATGCACTTCTCTCTAGAGACACGTCTGAGGAGATGACGAGCCATGATCGGCAACTTCATCCTTGCAACACAGACTCAGAAAACACTAGTTTATTAGTAATTAATTAAAATATCTCCTTACTATTTTCCCTTGTCACATTTATGATAATTACTTTTACCCGTGCTTTGCGGCACGTTTAAGCCTATTGCATGTATTTGAATGCAGAACTGTTCAGCTGCGCTGCTGCGGGACAATAAACACCGTTGAGCAGCTCTTGACAGTCATGGTAGCACGGTGTTGTGTTGTTTCCACCAGTGCGGCAATATTTTTTTCATCACTAATTGATGGATGTCTAAAATATAAAAGTAAAGAGAAGTCTAAAACAGGCAGGAGGCCCAGCCCGCGTCTGAACTACGATGTGAAAATTGGCCCAAAGCCTGGCTCGAGGGGCGTAAAAAAGTTGGGGCCCGTCGGGCTCGGGCTGAAATGCAGGGCTCTAGTGTCTGTTGATCAACCACAGGAAGAGTCACCGGTGCGACCTCTGATTTTTTTTTTGTCGCACCATTGAGAAATTAGGTCGCGAACCCTGCATGCTTTTCCAAAGGAAAGGTTCACTGCATGTGCTCAACCTGTGTTCTGTGCCTCACTAAGCAAAAGAGATTTCAATTCACCAGACAGAGCATAGAGAAGAGCGCTGCTGTTTGGCTCCACATGAGTTATAAAACATGTAAGTACAGAGCTCGAACGGATGATGAGCCCTCATTTCCATA
The DNA here is from genome assembly GCF_963082965.1 of Carassius carassius. Taxonomy (NCBI): domain Eukaryota; kingdom Metazoa; phylum Chordata; class Actinopteri; order Cypriniformes; family Cyprinidae; genus Carassius; species Carassius carassius. Next base: position 18,078,090 of record NC_081759.1, on the reverse strand, counting down.
CTCGGCATCTCGATTTCAAAAATGCAACCAGATTTGATACCAGATGAAAGGTTTGTGAAGCACCGTTCATACTGAGAGTCACTGCTGCTCATAGGCTGATATGAAGTATATAATAATACATGTTTATACCCACACTTAAAGGGACCTTAAAGAGATTCACTTAAAAAATAACAATTGTTTCAACAATGTAATTTAAAGCTTTTTTTTCTTTTTTTGTGTGAAACACAAAATAATACATTTAGCAGAATGTCCAAGCTGCTTTTTTCCCACCCAATGAAAATGGATGGGGAGCAGGTACTGCAGTCACTCTCATAATACATTAAACTTAACAAATGATATCTTATTGTAAAGTGTAACCATTGATATTTATTCATTATACTGTTGAACTTGACAGTATTTTCTCTTTTGTTATTTCATAGGAGCTTCAAAAAAGATGGAGAAAGCCAGAGTCTTGTGCCCTGCATTTATCAGTATCCTTATGTTCGTTGGGTGAAAAAGAAAAACTCAATAAACAAAGTAAAAATAATTAGACTGACATTTTTTTTTTTTATCTTTGATATTGTAAATTCTTATGGTCACAATAACTGTGATATGAAAAATCTAATATCGTGACAGCCCTAAGTCAAATACACCTAGGATGGCTCAAGGGTAAGTAAAACACAGGCTAATTTTCATTTATGGGTGAACTAACCCTTTAAGGCAGCAATATAAGAATTTTTATACAATAGTCGACTTAGAGGTATAGTTCACCCAAAAATGAAAATTATGTCATTAATGACTCACCCTCATGTCTTTCCAAACCAGTAAGACCTCCGTTCATCTTCGAAACACAGTTTAAGATATTTTAGATTTTGTCCGAGAGCTCTCAGTCCCTCCATTGAAGCTGTGTGTACGGTATACTGTCCATGTCCAGAAAGGTAAGAAAAACATCATCAAAGTAGTCCACGTGACATCAGAGGGTCAGTTGGAATTTGTTAAAGCATCTAAAAAATACATTTTGGTCCAAAAATAACAAAAATGACGACTATATTCAGCATGGTCTTCTCTTCCGGATCTGTTGTGAGCGCTTTCACTGCAGTTTGTCATATCCGGTTCGCGAACGAATCATTCGATGTAACCGGATCTTCATGAACCAGTTCACCAAATTGAACTGAATCGTTTGAAACTGTTCTCATCTCCAATACGCATTATTCCACAAATTACTCAAGCTGTTAACTTTTTTAATGTGGCTGACACTCCCTCGGAGTTCAAACAAACCAATATCCCGGAGTAATTCATGTACTCAAACAGTACACTGACTGAACTGCTGTGAAGAGAGAACTGAAGATGAACACCGAGCCGAGCCAGAAAAACGAACGAACGATTGAGTCGTTCTCGAGTCAAGAACCATTTCTGTCAGACCCGTCCGATTCGAGAACCGAGGAGCTGATGATAACTGCGCATGTGTGATTCAGCGTGAAGCAGACCGACACACAGTGCGTCTGAACCAAACTGGTTCTTTTGGTGATTGATTCTGAACTGATTCTGTGCTAGTGTTATGAGCACAGGTAAACCGAAGGCTTGAATCAAGGGCAATCATCGCAAATGACGTCATTAATTCGAGCACAAACGAACCGGTGAACCATTTTCTTCAACCGGTTTATTGAATCGAACTGTCCGAAGGAACTACTGGTGATCCGAATTGAACTAACCCTTTAAATAAAACAGCTTAGCATGTTGGGTAAAAACATTAATCCAACCAGCTGGTTCCAAAAAACAAAACAAAAACAGCATGTGTTCGGTCCAATATTTACCCAGCCCTGGGTTTCCAAATAACCTAAGTTGGATTGTTTTTAACCCAGCATTTTTTAGAGTGTGGGCTAATCAATAAATAATAGAAATAATAGATAATTAATAAATTCTAATGCATTGTTCTTATTGGCTGCCCACAACTAATGTGGTCTGAATCACAAATTAATGTCTCTTTAGCTGGTTCTTAAAAAGATTCACTCAAAGGTCTTTGAATCAATTGAACAAATTACTCGCTGAATTTGTCGAAGTGGTTAGTAAATAAACAGCTGATTCACTTATAGACTGTATGTTTTCTCAAAGGCTCCCACACTTTAAAATAAAAAAGTAGACTAAATGTAGTTTATTAAACTTGTTGACTCAATTCAAAACCACAGAGTGCTGACACTTTTCTGTGATTCTGCTTATGTAATGGTACGTATGCATTTCATGTATGTCACTGTTTGTGAAGATATTTCAGGAACGTTAAATAGCACTGACACTAAATAGCACGCTACTGCCGTGCGACAAGCCTTTTCTGAATGCTTCACACTGCTTATTTCATGCATTATGCAAGCAAGTCAAGCAGAAAGCACAACTTTCACTGTCATAAATGTATCATGATTTAAAAGCCTGATCTTTAGAGCACTGAATTATATAACAATGTGCTGAAACCTTGGATTGGTGTACAAAAAAAACCAGGTTTTATTCTAATATAATATTCTATCAAACTTAGGGATGAAGGATGTCCTTGAATATGTTCTGGACTATGTCAAAAGCATATTGTCTTTCAAGGGACAAGATTCATTTTGCTCTTTGGCTACAAATTGTCATGCGCTCCTTGAAGCGACTTTGTTTGAATACACAATTTGTGCTGCGAGCGTTTACCGTGTAATTGGGATTGCCAGGTTGTATGCGGAGCTCGGCGAGGATCCAGATCCCATTGGTAAGTTTGAGCGACTGATACAGCATGTCCTGGCCTTCTACGTTCCTTTTGGCGATGGTGTAGATGTTGTTGTTCTGCAGTTTGCCTGACACCGTATCTGCCAATACAACAGACACATGGTTAATCAACAAGATATACAGAAGTCTCTCACGAGAGCACTGTTATCAGAAGAAAAGCTACAATTTATCCATTTAAAAACAACAACAAAAACAACAACAACATGAAATGGTCTAATGAGCACTTGTTATGAGTATTTCCTATGAAATAGAACTATACGAAATGGCAATAACCTGTCTGTACTATGGAGGAATGCACTCAATACATTCAGAATGGATGCATTTCTGCCAGTTTCTTCACAATCAGTTTATGATCGGCAAAGAGCATTAGCACAGTATGCAAAGAATGAGCATTAGCACATGAAGGCACATAATGAACCGAAATTCACTACTCTCTACTTCTTTGTTGGAGACAGGTGGTTTTTAAGCAGCAACATACAGAATTGTATCGTACTTGTAGAAAGGCCATTCATCTTTCTCTTGTCATTTGGATGGGGAAAAAAAAGGTTTTTAATCATAAAATGATTCAAATGAATTCTGAATTCTTTAAAATAAAAATACATTCTTCCAATTTAAAGGTCCCATGACATGGTTTTTTAACATTAATATGAGTTCCCCTAGCCTGTCTATGGTCCCCCAGTGGGTGTAAACCAAGCCGTGGGTGTCCTGCTCTGCCTTTGAGAAAACGAGAGCTCAGACAGGCCGATCTGGAATATTCCCCTTATGTCATCATAAGGTGAAAGGTTAACTCGCCTTTCTCTGCTTTGCCCACCCAAACATTTTCATTAAATTCAGTCGCAATGTCAGCACAGGCTTTACAAACAGACTTTTACGTTATGGATTCGACAGCACCGCCACAAACAGTGAGTAACAGTGTTCATTAATGCCTGATCTGTGATCAATGATTTCTGATGTGAAGCTTATTATTCAAGTTCACACAGACTTTCTTTCTAATTCGTTTAATACTGTTTATGTATCAGTGAAATAAGCCAGTGACTAAACAATCAACTTCACATTGTTTCTCTTAGTAGCATAGCATGCAACAAATCTGTTGTTTAAATTGTGATTTAACTACAGAGAGCGATTAAAGAACGCTCCCTTTATATTGTATAGAGAAAGTAAATTTCTATTTATTTATTTTTCTTTTTTAGGGGGCACACCAACAAACAAACGAAGAAAACATATAATATACAATAGTAATACTAAACAAAAACAATAACATGTTACCAAAACCGCTTTTTACCATCAGAATGTAATCTACTTCATGTAACTGACTGTTGTAAAACTACTTTACACATTATTCCTATGAAACTCCTGAGTGAAGCTGCTCTGGAATAAATCCCTCCTGAGCCATATCATTGCATTTTGGGATCACTGGACAGCATGGAACGAGAGGGAGGGAATGATGAAACCCTTGGCAACAGAGATAGACATGCGCTGAAAGACAAGGACGCAAGAGCAAAGTAAAGGACACAATAAAACGCAATGAAGAGTTTGAAGAGGGAGAGAGATGGATTGGGGAAATAAAAAGCCATAAGGGTGACGGACAAAGAAGATGGAAAACATTTATACTCCGAGAGAGGGAGGTCCGAGGACGGTGGCAGTCAGTGTGTGTTATATAAGCCACAGAATCAGGTGATGACAGCTGGTGTTAGCAACATGTGGAGCGTGCTGTGACTCACTCCAGTTCACATTACTGCTGTCAATCCTGTGAGTCTGCCTTCACAACACACAAAGCTGCTCATGACAGGAGAGAGAGAGAGAGAGAGAGAGAGAGAGAGGATGAGGAGGGACACAGTGCAATATTAATACAAATTTTCGAAAATGCAAAACATGCCGCTACAAAGCTAGGGTTTTGTTGGTGGCTGCTAAGGCATTGCTTAAAGCAGTGATGCACGGGTTGATCCAAAATGAGCGGGTTACGAGTCATCCAAAAATATTTTTAATGATATTCGGGTCGCGGGCGGTCGGGTCCTTTGAAATAAAGATGCCAATTAAACCTTTGTAATTTATATAGTACTATACACGATTTTGAAATATATAGGCCTACACTTTATTGGCTGAATAACTGGCGCGAATAGTGACAACCTGTCCCGCTTTACGTTGTACAGCAATTTTACCCTTTGTCCCGCCTCACGCAAATTGAGCATCTGTCCTGCTTTTTCATTCGACCCTGCCTAATAAATACACGGATACGTCCATAGGCGTACTATTAACTTATGTCCAATAGTTCAGAGGAGAGCCATAAAAGCGTTAGTCGATAGGCTGAGTCGTACATCAATCAAACTGTTGACACGCGTGCTGTTCGGTCAGGTTAATGGCCACGAAAAGGAGAAGATGCACTTTTAATAGCGAATGGACCGCAGCATACTCTTGATTAAGACCTGTAGATGGCGAAGCAGAGAGAGCTTTTTTTCTGTGGGACATGGAGGAGAATACGACGTGAAGCGACATGGTGCATGTGAGTACCACAGGAAAAAAAGCACATCATCAAGAAACATGCAAATCAGTGCAATCGTTTTTCAATAAACCAAATGACCCACAGCCTGACAAAGTTTGGGCAGCAGAAGTGACGAGCATTTATCATGCCGTACATGACTGCAGTAACAAGTTAGCCCCAGTCATTTTTCCAGATTCTGAAATAGCGCAGAAAAAAGCTGTAGAAACTTTGGGTGATATTTTGGGTCAGGTAGTGTCTTAATCTTTTAGTCGGTGGGTTTAAAAAGAAATATAGGTGATATATTACAGAAAGCTTGAAATGTCTACTTTTAAACGAAAATATTCAGACCAAAATAAACGGCTACTCTCTGATCATGTAATCCATATGAAATGTGCATTTCTCTCTGGCGTTCATGGCGAGTCCGCATCGTCAACTTCATCTTAGCAGCGACACAGAAAACATCAGTTTATTACTAAACAATTAAATGTCTCCTTGCTAATTTAGACACATTCATAATCATTACTTTAACCGGTTCTTTGTTGCAAGCCTTATGTGTGCGGTCATAACACTTATTATCCTGTAGGCTAAAGCCTATTTAAGTAATTATATTAATTTAAAGGGGCGACGCATTTACTACTTTTAAAAAATGCGGGTCAGGAAGCGGGTCGGGTAAAATACTTTATTTTCATTTTTTTGCGGTCCAAGTTGTGGGCGGGTTAGTTGAAAACATCGGTCGGGTGCGGGTTGTTTATACACTGACCCGTGCATCACTGGCTTAAAGGGATAGTTCACCCAAAAATCAAAATTATGTCATTAATAACTCACCCTCATGTTGTTCCAAACCAGTAAGACCTCCGTTCATCTTCGGGACACAGTTTAAGATATTTTAGATTTTGTCCGAGAGCTCTCAGTCCCTCCATTGAAGCTGTGTGTACGGTATACTGTCCATGTCCAGAAAGGTAAGAAAAACATCATCAAAGTAGTCCATGTGACGTCAGAGGGTCAGTTAGAATTTTTTGAAGCATCGAAAATACATTTTGGTCCAAAAATAGCAAAAACTACAACTTTATTCAGCATTGTCTTCTCTTCCATGTCTATTGTGAGAGACAGTTCAAAACAAAGCAGTTAGTGATATCCGGTTCGCGAACGAATCATTCAATGTAACCGGATCTTTTTGAACCAGTTCAACAAATCGAACTGAATCGTTTTAAACGGTTCGCGTCACCAATACGCATTGTTTTTCTTACCTTTCTGGACATGGACAGTATACCGTACACACAGCTTCAATGGAGGGACTGAGAGCTCTCGGACAAAATCTAAAATATCTTAAACTGTGTCCCGAAGATGAACGGAGGTCTTACTGGTTTGGAACGACATGAGGGTAAGTTATTAATTACGCAATTTTAATATTTGGCTGAACTAACCCTTTAAGTGTATGAAATGACTTTTGGCACATTGCTGTGTGGCTGCTGAAGAGTCCACCTGCATCTCTGTGATATTTCGGTAAATTATGGGATATATTCACCCACTTTATCACCTGCCAGGTTACAACTGCATGTGTAACCGCTTAGAAAAGTAATAGCACATTTCTCCTCATCAAAGCCACATGACTTGAGGTATTATTTACAACTGTAGTGAGTTACAGGCTAATGTTTATTACTCTGGGTTAGGGATTTCAATAAACCCTCAAGCAAAATATGAAAAACATTTATGGTGATACTACAAAATATGAGTGTAATGTAACAGATGCCATTGCATTTTCAAATGTTAGAATATAACTGTCACAACAGTTTTCAACACTTTCAACATTTAACAAATATCTATATTTTAAATCGGTCTATTAATATCATTGTCAGCCGATATTCAAAAAGTTTCAAATAAATGCATTCATAATCTAAGTATTAGATCATCCTGTCCACCCTAAAGATGAGAACCTGAATGAAGCAATGAAATTATTCTTAATCTTTGTAATGTTCATGTACAGTCGTGGCCAAAAGTTTTGAGAATTACATAAATATTGGAAATTGGAAAAGTTGCTGCTTAAGTTTTTATAATAGCAATTTGCATATACTCCAGAACGTTATGAAGAGTGATCAGATGAATTGCATAGTCCTTCTTTGCCATGAAAATTAACTTAATCCCAAAAAAACCTTTCCAATGCATTTCATTGCTGTCACTAAAGGACCTGCTGAGATCATTTCAGTAATCGTCTTGTTAACTCATGTGAGAATGTTGACGAGCACAAGGCTGGAGATCATTATGTCAGGCTGATTGGGTTCGAATGGCAGACTTGACATGTTAAAAGGAGGGTGATGTTTGAAATCATTGTTCTTTCATTGTTAACCATGGTGACCTGCAAAGAAACGCGTGCAGCCATTATTGTGTTGCATAAAAATGGCTTCACAGGCAAGGAAATTGTGGCTACTACGATTGCACATAAATCAACAATTTATAGGATCATCAAGAACTTCAAGGAAAGAGGTTCAATTCTTGTAAAGAAGGCTTAAGGGCGTCCAAGAAAGTCCAGCAAGTGTCAGGATCGTCTCCTAAAGAGGATTCAGCTGCAGCATCGAAGTGCCACCAGTGCAGAGCTTGCTCAGGAATGGCAGCAGGCAGGTGTGAGCGCATCTGCACGCACAGTGAGGCCAAGACTTTTGGAAGATTGCCTGGTGTCAAGAAGGGCAGCAAAGAAGCCACTTCTCTCCAAAAAAAAACATCAGGGACAGATTGATCTTCTGCAGAAAGTATAGTGAATGGACTGCTGAGGACTGGGGCAAAGTCATATTCTCAGATGAAGCCCCTTTCCGATTGTTTGGGGCATCTGGAAAAAGGCTTGTCCTCATCCAAGGGAGTGGGCTCACTCACAATTCTGCCCAAAAACAAAGCCATGAATAAAGAATGGTACCAAAACACCCTCCAACAGCAACTTCTTCTAACAATCCAACAACAGTTTGGTGAAGAACAATGCATTTTCCAGCACGATGGAGCACCGTGCCATAAAGCAAAAGTGCTAACTAAGTTGCTCGGGGACCAGAATGTTGAAATTTTGGGTCTATGGCCTGGAAACTCCCCAGATCTTAATCCCATTGAGAACTTGTGGTCAATCCTCAAGAGGCGGGTGGACAAACAAAAACCCACTAATTCTGACAAACTCCAAGAAGTGATTATGAAAGAATGGGTTGCTATCAGTCAGGATTTGGCTCAGAAGTTGATTGAGAGCATGCCCAGTCGAATTGCAGAGGTCCTGAAAAAAAAGGGCCAACACTACAAATACTGACTCTTTGCATAAATGTCATGTAATTGTCAATAAAAGCCTTTGAAACATATGAAGTGCTTGTAATTATATTTCAGTACATCACAGAAACAACTGAAACAAAGATCTAAAAGCAGTTTAGCAGCAAACTTTTCGAAAACTAATATTTATGTAATTCTCAAAACTTTTGGCCACGACTGTACAGGCAGCAATTCTGCAGCATATCAATGAGGTTTGTAAACGGATGTAAAACATTAACGTTGAAAACTAATTAGTGATGTTTATTTTCTGCTGAATCAAGTGCTGAAATTATTCATAATTAGGAATCGGTGACTGCATCCTGATAAAAAACAAATCAGCCAGTCTCAACAACAACAAAATGCCAAACACCTTCCCCTTAACTGAATTCTACCAGAAAACATTCAGTTATTTACAAATAACAGCAATGGACACGATGTGGGAAAAGGCATTCTGTTATAGCCTGCCCTCAATTGTGTGCTCCATTACATTCACATTGTTATTCAAGTCATGGCACGCAAGAGCCAATCCGCATCTCACAATAGCACTCGATTATTCTCTTCATACTAATAAACACGACTGAAACCGAACTGCATGGTTTCTCCTCCTAAAACAAGGCATCAGAGGAAAGGGGGAAATCAAAGCCTGGATTAGTCAAACTACTGCTGTTTTCGCATGAACTCCATGTGAAGATCTGATCAAACACTATACGGCTGGATAAAACCGTGCATCTGTGTGCAGTGTGTGTGCTTGCTAAAATGAGAGCAGATGAAAGCAGGGAAAGGGAGATTGTCTGACATCTGGTGATTAAGGCACCTCTGGGCGTCTGATCAGTAATTCCAGAGAGTGAAACAGGCTCTCTGTGCTGGTCCCTGTGTTCGGCGCTCCTCCACACCCCACATCTGTGTCTGTACACTCAAATTGGCCCCAGGTTGATGAATACAAATAGTGAGCTGATAAGCCTTGAAATAAACCAGCTCTGTCAGAGTCTGTGCACAACCACCACATTCCACAACATTTTAACACTGCCACCAGACTAAATAATTAAGTATGAATAATAACAGAATGGTGGGAAGTCTTTGTTTTCTTCCTTTGGAGTCAAGAGACTCTTTCTGTTGTATTTTTTCAAACTGCGCAGAGGAAGTTGTGTAATAAAGCTTCAAGCAAACAATTCAACTGCTGGTTTAATATCAGAGCATGAAGTCACAGTCATAAATCAATAATGTATGCTATTCAACATTGTCTGTGACTATAACGAGGCCTGTGCAAATAATAATACCAGGAGTGTAAATACAAACATAACAGTAAGATTAGAATGCATTACATTGTCATGTCTTATACTGAATAAAATTTGTGAACCATTCCCAGATAGTTTGGCCGAGGGCAAAATCTCATCACGTTATGTTTTATGTAAATTCAATGCTGTATATCTGAGCGCTGCCTTTGTACTTTTGACTGAACTGCCTAGCAAATTTGATGATGGCTGTTGTTGTTGTTTATTAAATAATATTATTCAAGTCGTGTGATATTGCTCATACATAATTGCACCCCAAGAAACATTTAATGTAATGAGCTTTGAAATAACGCAATAAAAATATTTTTACACATGATTTTGGATAATTTTTAACCCAAAAAAAGTTATGGACTGCAGCTTTACATAATCTTTTGTGGGTATTTTCAGAAATGTTCTATTTATTTTGCAATTAATTAAATTAATTAATCGACACATCATGTAATTAATTGGATTAAAATTGTTATATTGACTGACAGCCCTAATATATATATATATATATAGATTTTGAAACGTACAGTGCTCATGTTTATTCAATGAAGTCAAAGCCTTTTGGAAAATCTATTTGTGGTGGTCAGATTTGATATTGTGGCGCCCAGCCACAAATAAATCAATGTGTGGGAAATGCTGTATACACATACACAAAAACATACACACAATATCAGAATCAAAATATATAAAAAAAAATGTACCCTTCAATATCAAAATAGTATCGGTGCTATGAAAAAACGGGGGTGTTTTTCAAGCAGACACACTGTAGCAGGTTGCAGCTATCTGTATCAGGTGCCAGTTTGGATACGGACAGAGCCCAAACTACAAAGAGGTATGAGCGCTCTGGCAAACAGATCAAAAGTCCTTTCCAGTTACCCTGCTATTTGGAAGCTTTCCTCTTTTCTATCCGCCTTTGATTTAATGACCACTGATCCATACATCACAAAACAGTCATGCATGTTGAGGGCTAGATGATCTCACCTGCATTTAAGTGGCACTCTTTGATCTGGTATTGCAGCTCGTTCTCATTTGGAATGTCCTTCCATGTGGCCAAGAACACCTGACGCTCTGATGAAGAAAAGTTTAGAGATTATCACGTGGGATTGGCCAGTCAGTGTCTAAAGTGTGTTCAGTCCTAGTTACATCCAATCAATCGACTCTTTTATTAAACGCAAACAAAACCTCAGTGTGAAACTGTTTTTAGATCGAGCATGTGTGCGCAGCGTGCTTGTACCCATTTTGCCATCCTCCACGAAGAAGACGCTGAGAGGGATCAGGGTGCTGAAGTAGAAGACATCAATGTTGTTTTTCACAGCCACCTGGGGTGAGAAAGGTTAAGTGGTCAGACGTTTTAATATACTTCACTGCATAAGGGTCTAAAACGCCTCTGCAGCCCGACTGCATTTTGATGCTGTCCTTATTCACCAAATGGAAAGCGAGCTTTCAGTTGCATGGAAAGGGACAGAAAAGGGAAACAAGAAGAAAGGCACAAGAGCAGAAGAAAGGGGTGGCGGAAATCAATGGTCGCACCCCGCTGATGAGTTCTTTCATATTTTACACCATGTGAATATTATTAGACAGCAAATCGAGCCATAATAAATCTAATGAACAAATTATTGCATAACTGACCTCTGTTTTTAAACACCCATAGTGTTTTTTGTTGGAAAGGAAGATAATTTTTATACTTTTTGGTTAGACACAGAAGCACAAATGCCAGACTTATTTTTTATTTTTATTTTTTTTTGCATTTTCTGACTAATTTAAAGAAAAAATGTGGATTGGCTTTAAAAATAGTTCACCCAAAAATGAAAATTTGCTCACCCCCAGGCCGCCCAAGATGTAGATGAGTTCGTTTCTTCATTGGAACAGAATTGAATACATTTAGCATTACATCACTTGCTCACTTGCCGTGAATGGGTGCCGTCAGAAACAACATAAAACAATATTATAATCCACAAGTAATGGACTCCAGTTCATCTAATAACATCTTGTGAAGTGAAAATCTGTGTCTGTATGAAACAAATCCATCTTTAAAATGTCCATAATTCCTTAAAACGCAGTCCTAAACAAATATGGCGCTGGATTTTTATGTGAGAAGATGGGACTTTTTTATTATTATTATTATGAATTCTGAACTCATATTTTGGCAAGAGGTGAGCGTTTAAAGCTAAAACACCATGATGATGTACTTTTTTTTTGGCAGCTTTTCACTTCTCAAGACCTAAACAGTCGTGTGGTCTACTTGTGGATTATTTTGACGCTTCTGGACTGATGTTTTCTCCAAATCTGTTCAGATGAAGAAACAAAGTTTGGGTGAGTACATTTTCTGCAAATTTTCATGTTTGGTTATACTACCTCCTTGAATAACACAAGTTTAAAAAAATAAATGAGTATATATAAATACACTTGTATGAATCATTCAGAATAATCTAATAATCTACAACATGCATATACAAAATAGAGAGGTTTTTTTCAACTTAAAATTTTCTGGAAAAGGGCAGCTGGTACAATTTTTGTGTTCCACGGAAGAAAGAAACTGGTACAGGTTTGAGATCACAGGACGATACTAAATACACCGGTTTAATTAACTTGGACATGGTCAGGTCATAGCAGCTCCCGGCCACTCAGAGGTCATTGAGTTGCTGTTTAAAGTGATGACTCTTGAGCTCATGAGAAATCTGAATTCATTAACACAAGTCATAAACACTCTGCAGGCAGCTCAGTTTAATACTGAATACCCAGATGCTTGACACTAACAACAGTGAAGAAGAAAAGAGTCACAGAAGGTGATCTTTAAACACGGGGCGCATGAAGCAAAGAGAGCAACCCAGCAGGATGTCACAGGCAGAAAACAGAGGTGGAGGAGGAAATATACTGGGACATCATGGTGTAAATGAATTCTGAGGGAAGGAACAGTCAGAGCAAACACTGTTGGACATCCATCTGAAGATCAACCGACACAATGGTGTAAAAGCAATGAGGCAGAAACATGTCGATAAAAATCATATGAAACGATGATGATTCGTAATGACATTTGTATCTGATTGATTATCTGCATTAGTTGACTAGATGCCGTGGGCAAGTACTCATTATCTAGAGTGTTTTAAAGGCATGAAATTGAATGTTTTGCAGTCGCTGTTCACACAAATGATCTCAGTAACTAATGAAGCACGTGGGGACGACTGACTCAATCGTGTGTGATGTGCAGTTCAGAGTTTGGAGGTTTGGATTCACAGAGATGTCATGTAAACATTAACCGCATATTTGTAATGTGTTATTTCCTGTGAGATGATTAATGCAAAGAAAGGACCTCGGGAGGACCCAATGGGTGTGTATGAGGGCATAAAAATACACGGCAAAAGGCAATAATGGATTGTACCTGTAGGTTGTTGAGTGGGTCCATTTTCATCACAGGGCCGATGGTGTTGAGAGGGAGGGAGATGTCGATGCTCTGGCTGGGCATCAGTGGAGTGTGCATGGCGAGAGGTGTGGTGGGGATCACTCCAAAACTGATGACGCAACAAAAGAAGACTATAAAACATATGTACATAGTCTCTAATTGCTCTACGTACATGTATCAGTTACAGAAAAGGCAAATGAACACTTGGCAACAAGAAAAACTTTTTACGTTCCTGGCTATGTGGCCAAAAACTTTTTGAAGAAAAAAAAACACACACACATTTGATGGTTTAAACAGCGAGCTATGTGAAAATAATTTTAACAATTGATTTTTTTTATTGTTATAGTGGCTAAAATAAATAAAAGATATAAGATTATATAAAACATTGAATACACAAACTACACTAAATGTATAAAACCAGTTATATTGTGAAACATCACATTTCAAAACGGTTTTCCATTTTTAATTCATTTTTAAAACAATGTGTTCCTGTGATGGCAAACATGATCCCTCAGAAAACATTTGAACAAATAGTCAAGAAACATTTCTTATTATTATTAGTGTGGAAAACAGTTGTACAGCTCAGTGTTTTTGTGAAAATAGTGATTCAGAAACAGAAACAAATCTTTAACAACACTATAAATGTCACTTTTGTTCAATTTAATGCATCTTTGCCATGTAAAAATAATAATTTCCTTTAAATCCTACTGACCAGGAATATTTTAATCGGGAGTGTATTTTAAATGTCATCAAAATATATTTCACAATATAAATGTATTAACAAAAATTCTACATACAATTCTATATTCCGATTTATACAATTTAGTATGTATATAATTAATTCATATAGCCAAAGATATTTTAATCATAAGATAGCTTAATTCCATCAAAATGGTTACAGGAAAATATACCCCAATGATCATCATCATCAACTATCCTCACAATGACTGTAAACAGAAACACAAGCACTGACCTGTTCTTGTTGAACTGGATGGCAAAGTCAGTCATGTGCTGCAGGGCTTTATTAATGAAGGACATGTCCATGTACATGTGACCTTGACGCCGAGAGAAGGTTCCAGATATCTCCAGTCCTTTCGCTTTGACTGCTGGCAGCCATACCTTCACAAAACCAAAGAAATGAGTGCTCACGGTACATTCTCTAACTTACAGTTTGTCTAATTAATAAAGTAAGGCTATGATCTTCTCTAAGGGAATAACTACATTCGTTCTAAATTGAAGGGCAGTTAATTAGAGGTCTAACATTAACCTACACTCACTCACTCACTCACTCACCCAAACACTGTTGCATACAAGAACTGAGCTGGCATCCAAAAAGAAACAAAATCAGATTAAAAGAGACAAACTGACACATATATAAGTAGCATGAGGCACCCAGAGCACCAGGGGCATTGGAAGAACTCTACAAGGTAGTTTATAAAGTATCCTAATAAGAATAATTGTGCTCTGTCCTACTCTACTGACCTACTCTGGCTCTAATGGAGCTCTTATTAATGATGTTGCTCTCCCGGGAGCCGTTCTGCACGCTTGTGTTTCTGTAGCACATGAAGTTAATGCACATGCTGGAGAACGAGAGCAGACTGAACTTCGCTTCTTGAAAGGCTCTTCATTATGAATGAAATGGCTGCTAGTGAGATTATGCCCTAGTTAATTCTGGGATGCCAGTTGCAATGCTGTTGGATTGGATTTGGCCAGGTTCTGGCTGATAAAAGATCAGAAACGGGTGAGGTGTTATGGTTTACAGTTTAATGCAGAGTAATACTCACAGTTTTAGGTGCCACATATCCTCCTGTAGCAATGGACATTCCTGAGGACAACTCAAACAGGTCATTGAGGCCACTGCTGAGAGCAGCAGGTGTAGGAGACGGAGCAAAGGTGTTGGGTACCGAGGACGGGATGAAGTTCTGGCCCACCTTCGTGAAACAGACAGAGTTCATAAGACTTCTGAGTGTCAAAAGGGTTGAAATCACTCTAGCAAGTATCTGTGTAATCTTTCAAACAACAGCAACAGGATTTCTTCATGCAGGTGATACCAGCTGTGCAGTTGTATTAGAGAAGATTTTGCAGTGTTTTTAAAACAACAGTCTCCTGCGCTCACCAAGTCTGAATTTATTTGATATGATATTGTGAAATAAAGTAATTTTTTTAACTTAAAAAGAAACTGTTTTCTATTTTAATACATTTTAAAATGTTATTTATTCCTGTGATGTCAAAGCTGAAATGTCAGCAGCCATTACTCCAGTCTTCAGTGTCACATGATAGTTTAGAAAATATTCTAATATACTGATTTGGTGCGCCAGTTATTATCCAATATCACTGGTGCTCATTTATCAATAAATTAAAAAATAATTGATTTTTAATTCAGAGTGGGGGTGGGGTTCAAAAAAATACTAAGCAGCAAAAAACAGGTTTTTCAACTTTGATAATAATAAGAAAGGTTTCATTCTGAAGGATCATGTGACACTGAAGACTGGAGTAATGGTTGCAAAGATATCCGCTCTATCATCAAATAAATACATTTGTCATTTTAAAATATATTAAATTATAACAAGATTCCACAATATTAACACCTTATTAATAAATCAAATAAATGCAGCCTTGATGAACAGAAGCAAGTTTTTTTTTTTTAATTTTTAATTATTCCAAACTTTTGACCAGCAGTCTAAATAAGAGCAGACCTAGGAAAAACAAGGCATTTAGGTACCAAAAAAAAAACATCAATAACAAAGCAGGTTGTGTTAAACAGAAGCTCATCATATCTAGAACTTGTCACCTCAAAGCAGGATGGATTTTTGTGCATGCAAAAGACAGAAACGAAGCAGAACACACAGCTAGCTCTACACAGGCTATTAAGAATCATATTAACAGCAGACAACATGCTGAGTGTGGACAGACGGATGCGAGCGGAGAGAGAGGAGCTCACTTACTGCAGGACTGCCCCCAACACCTCCTCCCAGGTCTCCCCCGAGCTATAACAGGGAACAGAAGACCCATTTCAGGCCAACAAACAACATGAGAGAGACAGAGAGACACGTCAACCATCCACTAATAACACAGCTTTGCTGTTTACAAAAGACATCACGTCACAAACAACTTTTAAACCCTGCTATTTTAAACTTTGTTTGTCTAAAATCAACCTGAAAATGTAATCTTTGAGACACCGGCAGCCAACAATTCTTCTCGTGTGTTGGCAAAAGTTGCGGGATTTAAGAAAAAACTGATTTGTGAGTGAAGTTACTGCACTGAAATACTGAAAGAAAAAAAAAACTACTAGACTCTGAACAATATGACAGAAAAATGTAACCAACCATGTCCATAACCTGAGGGAAATAATGCTGTAAGACCTATTTTACAGTAAAACAAAGAATACAAACAAAAATAAGAGAAATATTATAAAAGCAAGACAAGACTATTTTATTCATTAACATTAATTGGACTGTGTAAATGTTTAATATAACAGGTGCTTGGAGAGGTTGAAAAACGAGAGGTTTGGTGATATCAGCATTGAAGGACACATGTTTCACCAATGTATTTAATATTGATGAAAGACAAACATTTCTGTTTGTTCGGAATAAAGTTCACTGATGCATCACGCACAATAACACTATAAAAGTTCATTTAGAAAGTAAACGGTCATTTCTGATTCTATGATGGCCAAAGCAAAGTAAATTCTTTCTCTTAGTTCACATTCCTCTTACTGACCTTCAGCTGTACAGTCACCTTGATTTTCTCACTGAGAAAATGAGCGAGATTAAACAACCTTGCAGCTTCACACTCAGCGGGAAACAAATCACAAGCTGAGCCATGAAGTGCAACAAGCAACGTTTAGGGTACGGGAGAAATGGATGGTTGTGTCAAATGCAAATATAACCCAATCTCAATGGAGGAAAAAAACACAAAACAAAAAAACATTTGATACTTTCTTAGTCATAATGTGATTCAGATTAGACATAGACTTTCTTATATGAGCTAAAGAGGCCGTCGAGACCATGAGTTAAAAAATGCATCCCTTCAGGTGCTGAGTCCACAGTGTTCGTCTCTTTGAAACACTCACGACCTTGAGCACTTGTTCATTGTTTAACATTTCTGTCTCCATGATAAGGATGACCAACACATTGGTATTTTATTGGAATGACTCATTTAGTCAGCAGAAGTATATTCACTGTACTGAATAAGAAGCTTTGTGCCAGTGTTAAGCTGTGAGTTGCGACCAGGTTTAACAATTGGTTAGAAAGGGTAAATATTGTCAATTCAAAATCTTGTTTACATCTGTCCATTTTGAGTCTTGGACTTTTGTTGGATTTCATGTCCATTTAGAGAATTTACTTGGGTCAAAATGTCAATGTCAGCATCCGGAATCAGTGGCGGAATTATTAAACCAGAACAAAATATACCAAATATGTTTCAAACTCTTTGCACTGGATGTATATGAGAATAAATCTAAAGTGACTAGTCTGTCAGATAACCATTGTGACCCATCTTACTTTATGTTCTTATCTCATCTTTCTTGGGGCACAAGAACCAGCACTTTGACTTTTCCCATCATCTCAAGTCTCACAACCTGTGTTTTGCTCATTTGGCAGAGGAGTGGTTCATCGGGAGTATCACTGAGCAGGGAAACTCAATTATGAGTATATCACTAGTCTGGAGACGGGATCGCAACACCTTTCCTAACACGCTGTTCAACACGGCTTAAGCTTGAACAGTATCTTCACACAGCGAGTGGCATGTCTCTCTATCCTGGTTTATATAGGGCACCCGTGCAAAGCTCTGACACAGTAACTCTTCCAATTTGGGAGAAGATTGAACTGAGGAGAAGCACCTGCGCTGCCCAGATATAAACGCTTCCCATGTGTCATGCTGGAAATGCCTGCAAGATGCCTGCTTGACAAATCCAATTATACACAAGGAGGAGGAAATAGGCCTTTTGTGGCTCCAGGAAAAAAATTAATTAACAAATCGTTTCCGGACTGTGAAGATCCTGGCAATATATCCAATAATATTCTGGCAATATATCCAATAATATTCTGGCAATATATCCAATAATATTCATTAAAGGGACAGATCACCCCAAACATTTCTGTCAGCATTTATTTACCCTCATGTCATCCCAGACAATACAATTTTCATTAGCGGCGCACAAAAGAAGGTATTTTGTTAAAGAAAGCTAAGTTCAATTTTGAAAGCTCTCAATTCAAAGCCTGACGAAGACCACTCGTGGCCAAAACATTGCAATCCATTAAATTATAAAGCATTCTTTGAGGAGCAAAAGTAATAGTGTGCCAGTCTTTTTGCATTTGCGTTTTAAAGCTCGACAGCCATCATTTACTGCCATTTTTTGAAGTTGTAAATTGGAGTATGTCACACAAGAGAATACTAGTCTTCCTACTTTTAAAATTTCACTTTTAATCTGATAGCCGCATTTCCACTGTCGGGCCAGTGCGAGCCAGGGCTTAAATCGGGCCGGGCGGGGCTCATAGCCAAAGAGAAGTTATCAGAAAACTAAGAAATAAATCACTGGAAATAACGTGATCACACACAAACATGATAAAAGCGTTTGTTTGCATGCTTTGTTAAATATTCAAATTCAAAAGCATCGATGTTTTTTTTACTATAGAATAAGTGATACATTGATCATAATGATTTAATTTATCAGGACTCAAAAAATTAAATCACACATCAATACACTTATTTCTATTTTATTTATTTATTTTTAACGCTTATGAAAATAGCCTGCTTTTTCAGTCGAGTCTGTTTCTGTTTATTTGTAGCCACAGTAGCCGTCACATTTAGAATGAATGATAATTCTATTTTTATAAAAGCTCCCGAACAAAAACATTATTATATAAAATCAAGCGGTCATATTTACCATGTTTACTATGGTAATGTTAATGTCTTTTGCATCGTTTATAAATAGTTCTGCCTTGTATGGTGATTATAATCCACATTGGATCAAGTTATTTCAAACACTGTTTGTTATTACTGTTATTACCATTATAAGAGTCGATCTACGACTAATTCTAAAATTAAAATAAGTGTAAATATTACACTACAAACGTACAGAAGATTTTGTGAATATTTTGATGTCCTTTTAAAGAGCATGATTTGCACAGATCCTGACCAAAAATGTAAATCTTATTTTTACTTCCCTCAGGAACTGTGTATGTGTGTGTTGAGTGGAAGATTTTATGTGGGTTGATGACTGCGTATAAAGTGGCAAGACTTTGAGCCCTGGGGTTCTGGTGAGTTTAGGAGAGCGGGGAATGATATAACACTTTTGAGCTCTCAAACAGAGTCAGAACACTTCATATACCACACTCTCTCCACTCCAACACAAGTCCTGCAGCTATGATCAATGCTCAAAATAATATTAAAGGGGCCATAATTTATAACTCAGCAGCATGATATTTTAAAAGGACCGGCACATCAGATTCCATTATATGTAAACCATAAACTGCATGCATAGTCATGATCATCCTTCAATTTGCTCCATTATTGTTCAGGTTTGGATTTGCAGTACTGAGCAGCATTCAGCATGTCAATAAATGATGAGCACTTGCTTGGTCAGAGCGCTTACGCAATCACATTCCAGTTAAGAAGCACTGCGTTTCGCTGAGTTTAACCCTGTGCTTCTTCACTGTCATCAGGCAGAAGATTGTGAGACCAGGTGGCCATGTGTGTGGTTATCGCTCAAATGTGAAATATACTGCTGCAATCATCTCACACTGAGTGGAGTGCCCTAAAACCTTGAAACCACACCTGCACCAGTGAACACGCTATCCAGGCTGAGCACAAGCCTCAGAGTGAAAACACTGGTCGCTCTAAAAAGAGCAACAGCTGCATGGGCGTACACCTGAGGACATGATCAACTGTTGCTGATTTATCAATTTCAGCTCACTTGTGAAGCAATAGAATTACAAAACCTATTCAAATGTAATTATTAAAAATATAATTGACTAAAACATTCAAACAATTCCACTGTTTTGTTTAAACAAATTTGCACTCCCTATTCACGATTAAGAAAGAATAGTTTCTACCAAAATACCATGGTTACTGTGATACAGTAAAAAACTAAAAACTAATTTATAACATCCTTTAAACAGCATTTCTTTCATTGTTAAAAAACAATATTATATATTGACAGAATTTACATTTTGAATAAATGTCTTGTTTAAATATTTTGCATAAAAATCTAAACACTCTTTAAATAACTTGCATTAGTTTATATATATAAAAAAAAACCTGGCATTGAGCTAAGAAAAAATAATTGTATGTCTCGTTTCCAACAAGCAGTACGGTAGAGTACAGTAAAGTATGATTTTGGACAGTACACCCTAATCAAACTTGCGTTTGCACCGTGGAAACAGTGCATGGTGGAAAGTAGCGATCGGCGTCATACTCGCGCAAAGAAGATAATGCAACAATGCCTGCATGTAAAAAATTCTAAAATACATTGCTGTATTTTTTTATGTTTGTGCCCTTTGATGTAAACAAGCCCAACACGCATAAGCAGCACAGTGGAACGAGTGAAGGAGACGCTTCATTCGCCTTGTGATATCATTCTCCTTGTAACACGCACAAGTGACGATTCTCTGTAAACCAACTTATTGATCTGCAGTGAGCCATTAGGTACCAGATCCTGTGCTAGGTACCCTAAAAGAAGGATCCCAAAAAAGTGCTACGTATGGTTCACTATTTTGGTACCATTAACAACTTGTCAGTGGAAACAGAAATAACTGCGTACCATACTGAACTGAACCGTACCGCTCAGTGGAAACGAGGCTTTATCATCACAATTTTGCCAAATAAAGCGGTTTATATACTTGTACTAAAAAACAAAACAAAAATATTCAATATTTAAATCGATTTTTTGCATACGATAGCAACAATATCTAAGGTAACCATGGCACTTCAGTGGAAACTATGGTTATCATTGTAAAGAGTTTAATTAAGGGATGCGGGTCATTACACAGGACTGTAAAATTATAAAGAAAGCACACGCACCAAACTGTCAAGACCACCTCCGAGTAGATCCACAGCCCCTATCTGCATGGAAGACCCCTGGGGCACGTTGACGGGGGGACCGAGGTCCAGATTAAGCAGGTCTCCCAGAAGGTCACCCTGAGATGGAATGACTTGGGGTTGATCGATAGATGCAGCTGGGCCAGAACTGACTGGACTCTCCCCGGTGTCAATACTACAAAAGAATGATGATACACAGTGAGATGGGTAACACGAAGTGAACAAAGGATTCTTCATTGTCCATTGTGTGAGAGAGGACAACATAGTTTCTGTGTGGCATTACTTTCCATGAGCTCCCCATTGTATTACTGGACTGAGACGGATTCAGAAATGCTTTTTTAAAAAGCACATAGCAATAATACGAATAACAGGGATGGCAGACCTTTACCATGACTTTGAGTTCTTTCTCGTAACAACTTTTTAAACCATTTCATAGAGCTCCCACTAACAAAGAGCCATTTTAAGTCAATGAACATTTCAAGAAGTTTAGCCGTATTAGTACCTGCCGTGCTGGATGGGCAGATGTTTGCGGTGAATGCCGTGGCTTCCTTCCACAAAGGCATTGGGGGGTTTGTGGTAGACGGAGGCCAGCGAGCCGATGTGGCAGATGAGCTCGTCCAACAGGGTGGGCTCGATCAGGTCTGTTTCCTCTGAAATCAAAGGCTTCTCAGACAGCACAACCTCTTTAGCAGTCACAGGGTCAGTGGACAGCAGACGCCAGTAAATATAGCCACGATCACGCAGGTCAGGGTTATCAGAGTCCTGATGTGATGAAGAAAAAAAGAATAGCGTAACTGGAGAGGAAACGTGACACTGACAGCCAGACACTGAGAATTTTATTCATCATCTTCATGTTAATGTAATTATTATTATGATGGTGTGGATGTGTTCTGATGCTGATGGACAGCAATGCCCAATGTTGTATACAATGAGCATAAGTACGCAAATGTCCTTAATCTGATAAAGTGCATTTAACATTTGTTAACTCTGTTTTCAAAATGTGGGGAGACTAAAGACCAAACAAATGTATCTGTGCCATTTTCTAAGCTGCTAATAACAAGTTATAGTGTAACACTACAGTTTATTATGCCCAAGCACATCTCCATCTCACCTGCGTGGCCAGGCTGAGCACTTGCTGAACCAGCTCCTGAGTTTCTGAGGGCTTCTTCAGGAACAGCTTCACTATGGCTGTCAGCAGAGTCAACTGCACCTGAAGCAACAAATGCAGCAGATACTCAATCAGATCCCTGCTTTTAAACAAACTATACACGGTGTAAACAAAAAACACCATAACAGAAAACTGTCAAAAAAAAAAAAAAAACTAAACAAAAGCAAGCAAAACAAACACCGCCACCCAAACAAAACAAAACACACCTAAACAAAACAAACCAAAAACAAAACACAAAACAAATAACAAAAACCAAAACAAAATAGAAAACAAACAAACAAAAAAACAAACAAACAAAAATATATATCAAACCTGAGTGCTTTCATCATGAAAGCCCTCAAGGAAACTCTCCAGGAGCTCATCAGCGTTGTCGATACGCTCAGCATATTCACCCACAATCCAAATCATGGCAGCTCGAGCATCTGGCTCATCCAAAGAGTCCAGGTTTTCACACAGAGTGGCAATTATGCTCTCATACCTGCGCAGACAACAGAGAGGTCTTTCAGCTGCCCATTAATTATTTGTTCTTTTATTCTACATGGACTTTTTCTTTTTCTTTAGATAGACAATGTAAAATTTACACAATTCCAAAACATAGTGAGTTGCCTACACACAGCATTGCTTAATAATCATAATAATAATAATGAAATTAGTTGAGATGAGAGCTGTGGACTGACTTGTTGGGGTATTTGCGGAAGATGTCCCTGATGACCACAATGGCCTCTTGCACGACGTAATTGACCTTAGTCTGGATGAGGTCCAGCAGAGTGCTAACACAGCGCTCAGCAGATTGCTATAGTCACAGATAGGAAAAGAAAACTCAGTCACAGTTACAGATTTTCAAACATTTCTCTATTGGATGAGGTGTCATACAAAAAGATATATAGGGCTGAATAATGAAGCAAGACATACCTCCACTTTAATAGCACAACGGCCGATGGCTCGAACGGCTTTCCGAACAAAGTCTACATCCACTTCAGTGGCATACTCTTTCAGTTCAGCCAATACCTGGATGGAAATCAACATCATTTTAAGTGGACTTCTATATACATCAATCGTACTTCTGAGAGGAAACGCTGAATGACCTCCACAAGAGAAAGAACAGGAAATGGATAGCTCAGTCTCACACAAGGTTATAAGCTCTGGGGAAAAGGTCAGGAAGAGTATGATATTAACATTTTGCATATGGACATGTTTATGGAGCGAATAGCTAAATGACATTATATAAGTAAATGAAAAACAGCAAAGTAATTTGCTGTCATATGCAGTGTAAGCACAGCTGTCAATTTACAAGAGGCAGATTAGAGCTTGATGGGCTTAAAGGGTTAGTTTACCCAAATATTAAAATTATGTCATTAATGACTGACCCTCATGTCGTTCCTAACCAGTAAGACCTCCGTTCATCTTCAGAACACGGTTTAAGATATTTTAGATTAAGTCCGAGAGCTCTCAGTCCCTCCATTGAAGCTGTGTGTACAGTATACTGTCCATGTCCAGAAAGGTAAGAAAAACATCTTCAAAGTAAATCATGTGACATCAGAGGGTCAGTTAGAATATTTTGAAGCATCGAAAATACATTTTGGTCCAAAAATAACAAAAACTACGACTTTACTCAGCATTAAACTGTGTCCCGAAGATGAACGGAGGTCTTACTGGTTTGGAACGACATGAGGGCAAGTTATTAATGACATAATTGTAATATTTGGGTGAACTAATCCTTTAAGTATGTGCTTTTTCCTAAACACAATGAGAGACTGTCACTCAATAGAAAGTGTAAGGACCATGTTCCTTTTAGGCACAATTCAGAGCAATGTAAATAGAAGAAGAAATCAACAATGCAGCTTTTCTGAAGCTGAATTTGTTATCTTTTGCAATTTAGGTCTTATATATCCATACAAAAAAGAAAAAATCAAATAACAGCCCATTTGTACATCAATTAATTTATGTAACATTGAGCTGAACATTTAATTTTTCATATGAAATGAACTGTTGATTTATTTTCCAGTTAATGCAATCTAAATCCCAGAGGACTGAGGCCAATGTCCTAGCAACGTGTTTGTTAGCATCACAGGATGTTGGACTTATCAGAGAGAGACTGTGATCTCTACATTTACATAAATGACATTGAGGATGATGATGTTATTAATGCAGCTTTAATTAGAGTTAGAGAAATACCTCTATTATTTGAAACTTTTAAAGGCCTTCTCTGGCTTCTAATGAAAGAAACTAAAGAAACTACAGATTCTTAAATGCTCAAACTTGATTACTTCAGACCATAATAATATCATGTGAAACATACACAATACAAAATGGTATGAGCTGTCTACTTAAAAAAATTAAATGGTAACATTTTAAGGCTTAAAAACATTTTACTAATGTTAGGGCTTGATTGTTTTTAATGGAATCTACCTGAATAAATATTGGCCTGTTTGTATTTTGTACAGATAATATTCTGTACAATTAAAAGACTGTATGCAGCCAGAAAGCTCAAACAAGAAAAAACTTGTTACTGCACTAGCATTAGCAAAGCTACTGCTCACTGAACAAAGCATCATGCCTCATAGTAGTAGTTCATGCAATTATCCATAACTATAAGCTCTACTCTTCTGCTCAATGGTAATGATAGTAACTTCATAACAGAAAACCTTTCAAATGTCAAACATAACTAAACACTAAGCAATTCATAGATGTTTCCCTTTACTCAAAAACACAAAGTATGTTTTTTTGCATGCTGGGAACTAACAATCAGTGCCAAAAATAAAACTAATTCACTAATAATTATCTTAAAATATATTAGGTAGCCTTCTTTCCTTATCTTTTTCAGATTAGTCAGTTCTCAATCCTCAAGCCTCAAATCTGCTTAAGTTTCCTTAATATATGAGGAAAACATTGGTTTTATTAGTGAAAAGTTCTTAATATTTTATATACCACACTGAACAACAATTTGTTTAATAAAATAAACACTATATTTATCAGCTAAATGATTTTAGTGAAAATTACAAGACCCTCATTTTTTTTTACAGTGTAGTTTTCTTGTTGAATATCCTGGTCACACTGTGTTTAAAGCTAAGAGTCAAACTCAGTTTGAAATACCTGGGCGATGTTGGCATGAGAGGCCAGGCGGATCATAATATCCAGTTTCTCCAGTTTGACATAGATGGGGTCATTGTACTTGACAAAGAACACTTTGATCTCTTGCTTCAAAATCTCAGGCCTGCAGTTAGAGAGGGAGAGATCACCATTTGAGGCTCAGTCAAAACATTTATAATTGCTAAGCAAACAGACAGCAGGACAATACTGCCATCTAGGGACAATACAGAATGTGCTCATGTGTAAAAGACACTGAGTAATAATAATAAGCAAGCACACCTCTTAAACTGGTGCCACAGAAAAACAATAATAATAATAAAAAAGATTAAAAATAGAAGGAGAGCAGTCTAACCGTTTCTGCACAATAAGGTTGATGTTCCTCAAGGCCACATATTGGACCTCAGGTTCCCCAGACAACAGCGTGACGAGGGGTGGAGAGAGCTTCTTCAGAAGAGTGTTGTAGTAATCAGTGTCTTTTGGCAGGAGCTCCAGAAACTTCATCAGTACCTTCACCGCTGACAGCACCACAGCCGAGTTAGCATGAGAGAGACGTGGGGTCACACGCTCACAGATACTAAAAGAGACAGAAAGAGGAAGTCCAGAAAGATGATCTGGTATTTTTTGCAGGAAAAGGTTTACCAATCTTTATTTTCAGAAAAAGATGACTTGATATATTTTTTATTATTGAGGCAGTTCCTGCTAAAATCAACAGATTGATCAAAGAAGACAAAAACCCTATTGTTGTTTGGATTAAATTTGCACAACAAATTGTTTGCTGTTTTTCAACCTTGGATTTGGATGATTTCAAAATGTTTCACTAAAGTTGGCATGGAATGGAACAAAATGGAATATAAAGTGTGGAGTACCTCAAGGTTCTATCCTGGATGCTTTTTTTAATTTTATTTATATGTCAATTTAATTTGACAAAAAAAATGTAGGGGTGTAACAAAAATATTACCATTACTATTGTAATAGTAACATTACTATTATTTTAATAAATTACTATTATTTAATATTAATATTAATTAATAACATTCAGACAGAGAAAGAGATGTGATTTTTTGAATTCACTTGGACTGATTAAACAATTGCCTGCATTAAAAACCAAATCCTTGATTTTAATTTCTTCTGTTTGATCTTCCCTTGAATTTCCTGTTATAATCTATGCAATTCATAAGCACTTTGTGTGGCTTCTTCATGCTTCTTTAAAAATTACACATGAATTCTATGAATATAATCAAAGAAGCGCTACACCTAAAAATACACCTAAAGGCAAGTCTCTATTTCCTCTCAGAGACTTATCCCCGAACAAATCTGTTTATCTCTTAATAACAGTCTGAAAACGAAAATGACTATCATGTGAATAAAATCTCAGCTCCAATTAAATTTCATCTTAAAATTAGCCTTTGAGGAAACTAAATGAATGGTAACAGCTCAATCTAAGGTAGCACTAATCTTTTTTGTTGCTGTTCCATTTCAAATCTAAAAATAAACCAATATTATCATATGCCTGGCATATGTAATCTTCTTCGACAATCACAAGTACAAGAATCAGCTTGTTGACATTTATCAGCCAGAAAATTGCTCTGACATGTCTGAGTTTAACCTGTCAGAGCAGACAACAGGCTTTTTCTCTCTCTAATCCACTTCAGGATTTTTGCAATGCAAATTCATAGTAACAGGACAGAAACAAACCCTGTAAACTACATAACTGCTCCAGACCATTAAAGAGGCCGGTTTTCATGAGATTTTTGAGACTGGTTGCCACGTATACGTCTAAACTAAAAAAGGTGTAAAGATATCTGTTTGCCTGTGCAGTCGCTAACTAAGTTATGCGCATTGCATTTTCTTAAAAGCAGTTTTAATTAAGTCTTCCATAAAAATAAATCTTCAATGGCTTAATGTTTGAAAATGATTTGAATTGGAAAATTAAGACCGCTATAAATATTAGTATTTTTTTTTAAGTTTACACTTGAGCTGTAAAATAAAATGATTATTATAATAATATTTTACCATTTTATTATATTACAATTTCACAAGAGTAATTTATAATTTTTGTTTTTATTTTGTTTTATATTTTATTTATTAATAATAATAACAATAATAATAATAACAATTTTAATAATAACAATAATAATTTAATATTAATTTAAAAAATCATTATTTTATAGTCATATTGATTAGCTATAAACACAGTTTTGGCCAAATTGGGAAGCTCTACAAACAAGCAAAGCTAAATTTTTATTTAAATTTTCATCAGAAAAATTGCAATTGCAATTAAATATTTATTCTCCAAATTGGGCCCGTTTTAAAATTGAACTAGGTATGAAAAATGTGTTATATAAATAAAATAGCCTTGGCTTAGGGGTGCAAAACCTGTGGAGAAATTCAAATCTTGCTGATACACATAAGATACAAAAAAATATATGTACATATAAACAAAATAAAATCATTCGATCTCCATAATCTCTATACACCTGTAGAGATAAAGAAGCCAGTGACTATGAGGATTATTATCCCCTCACCTCTGAGCCTCACGCTCGTCTTTGGGGTTGTAGTTGGAGAGACAGTCCAGGATGAAGATCTGACCCCACTCAGTGCATTCATTGAGGGCCGTCAGGAGCTTATTGATGTTCTGAGGATTCAGGTCCAGAAGGTTGCTGTTGGGGTGAGACTCGCTGATCTCAGACAGGGCAGCAACTGCATTAGCCACAACCTATGTGAGAATCAGCCAACAGTAAATAACTGTGAGTGGGGAAGTATGCATTCAATACAGTTAGATCCAAAGTATCTAACCATGGGGTTGGAAT
This sequence comes from Carassius carassius, assembly GCF_963082965.1. NCBI lineage: Eukaryota > Metazoa > Chordata > Actinopteri > Cypriniformes > Cyprinidae > Carassius > Carassius carassius. The sequence continues at coordinate 18,049,820 of NC_081759.1, read as the reverse complement.
CAGCGATCAGGTCCCTGAGGGAATCCAGAAAGCCCTGGTCCTCCACCATCTGGGCGTTGATGTCATGCAGTTTGGCCACGCACACTGCAGCGGTCTTCCTCACATAGGGGTCTTCATCCTTCAGACACTTTCGCAGAGGCTCGCACAAGTACTCAGTGATCTTGTCCACACGAATACAGCCCATTGTACGCACAGCCAGAGCTCGGATCAGAGGGTTTGGATCCTCACAGTCCTAAACAAAAAGAAAGAATAACTTCAGACCTCTGGGTGGAATTTTACAAAATCATGATCCAAAATTTAACAGCAATTCTCACCTTGACAAAGCTGTTAACGGCCATGATGGCCATGTCAGGTTGACTCTTGGCATAGTTCATAAGGTACAGGTAAACCAGTTTCTTCAGCTCCAGGTTATCGGTCTGCATGCAGTTTACCACATCTGGAAACAAGGAACTAAAGAAACCGGTAAAAGGGTATTAGCATAACTATTTGGATGAAAATAGTCATCTTTTAAGAAATGTGGGAAGTAAGAGTGCATGTCTGATTCAGATATGGAGGTCAAAGCACCTGACATCCTTGCCCACTGTCATGGCTGCAATGACTTTCTTCACTGCTTCTTTCCTCTTCTCCTTCTTCTCATTGTTCAGCTCGGCCTTCAGCTCAAAGATTTCACCTGTAACAGAGAGTAACATGATCAGCGCTCATCTGATCTGAAGAGTTCATTGGAACAGAAGGGTAGCAGTAAATACAAATGTACCCTTAAAATTACCTGGAAAAATCAACAACTTATTATAGATTGGTGGTGTGTCAGAGTGCCTGTATGCAAACTGAAAAAAAACTGTGTGTGTGTCTTCTACTTCGATCGTTTACAGACATGAGCGTGCAAATGCAGAGGCATCGTGGCCATTCAAAGCAAGGAGCACGTGCCTTTCCGATTTTTGAGCCAAACATATTTGAATGAAAATTTCAAAAGGCAAAAATGAAATATTTTTACATTTTAAAGTTCTGTTCCACGATTATTGCAGGAACAGAACTGATAAAATGCCAGTGGCTTTTGGTGAAATTCACATTTTGAAGCCAAAATGTGTATTATAGCCTCTATGAGTTGAGCATATCCAATGAATTTATACGCATGGATGGTTGGGGTTCTGGAAGACTGAATCAATGATAATATCAATAATGAGTCCTGTTCCAGCTCCAGCTCATAATTTAAAAGTATGTAACGGGATCTGAAGACATTGTAGTATTATTACAGTGAAACTTTAAGTAATGTACATTTTTATATTAGATCATTATTTTTATATGGTGTTGGGTTTTGAGTTCAGTTGTAATTTTTCTTGGTTTAAAATATTTTTTTATGTCTAAAGATTTCAGTCCAGGTCAAACCCAAATTTTTGTCACTAAACTATCATGACTCATAATAAAGAACGAAGCACCAGAACTGAACATACATGGTCTAAAAATACAAAAAATATTAGATCAAACTGTAAATTGTTCAGGGGTTTCAGTTCAGTTCTTTTTTTTAATCATATTACTATCCCACAGCCTAAATGAACAAATTTAAGCTCTCCACTTGCCTTTTTTGTTGGTGGTAAAATACTTGGAGTCAGTCATTCTGACAGCTTCTCAGATCTGAAGAGGAGGAAATAAAGCACATTTACATATCAACATTTTAAAAACGCATAAAATCAACAGTATAATCTCAAAATATCCTTTATTGACAGCTGGCAATTTTCATGAAATTAGATTACAGATACATATCTGAAACATGCCTGTAATTCCCAATTTACACAGGAAATCATCAGGGACAGTTATGTAGAGCATTGCTACATGAACATACACAGTAACACAGCCTTGCATTATAAAAGATTACATAGACTAAAAATACGTCAAACTTAATATTTGCAGCTGTACTTCAAAAATGTTCTGACCGTTAAGTTTATTAATTGGGCGTGACCCAAAAATGATCCAGCTATGCTAGGCTAGTGAAAACCTTGGAAGCAGGATCTCTATCGACTGAAATACAGACTTCCGTCCTAACTAGATTATAATGCAAACACAGAAAATCAGATACGCACAAGTGATGTAAGAATCGACGCAATATACGAAAATCCTCGGTTACTGGAGCACTTCCCGGAGAGATGGGAGACGCGGTTGCTTCCTCTGATTTCGGTCGGCCTTGGAAGAAGATGGAGCGCACCCGGAAAAACAAAATGAAGCGCGGAACCAACACGCGAGGAGAGCGCGTGAGACAGACCGGAGCCTCGCAGATGTTACACCGGATGCAGACAAGAGACGGGTGTGTGGCTGCAATCACCATAGACAGTAAAAGAATCACGCACCATTCTTATATCACATAAGTGCGCTTTATACAAACCGCGGTGGCGCTGAGTTTATTACATCAGTTCACGAGGCCATATTAGATTCAGTAATGCATGAGAAAATATCACAGCAAGTGTTTTTTTTTTTCTCAGATTGGTGAAAACCAGAGAGTGGTTACATTAAGTCAAAGAATTTAGACTAGATTCCAAAATATTGGTGACTGCAGGTACCTAAAGTGCTTCCACTTTTTTCTTTTGTTTAATTTTGTTACATGTTATCCTTTGAACACTGCCAACCATCATGTTTGATTGTTTTGAAGAAGTATGGCATATCTTTACACATTGTGCATAATCTTATTATCACGTTATAATATCTATCATTTCTTACAGTGCTGAAGTTGGTTCACTTGGTTTATTTCTTTGGATAATTAAACATTGACAGGTCATACTATGCTTAAATGGACTGTTCAGATTTGTGAAATTTCACAGTAAAAGTTTAGTCTGTTGACCTTAGTCCTTAAATTAACAGCTTTCTACATTTTCTCCAAGTGGGCTAAATATTTAAATAGATATTCTAATTTGTTGTAATATTATTCTGAATACTATTATAAAAGGTTTTAAAATATATAATCAGTTTATTTGTAATGAAATAAATATTGCAATAGTTTTATTAAATCTCTCCTGTTCTCTGTATGGCTGGCCATCAGAGGAATGTGTGGAAACAAAAATAAAAATGTTTTTTTTTTTTTTTTTTTTTTTTTTACAAATTAAATAACACCATGGTCTTGAAATCCTGAGGTTCCTGCCAACATTTTCTTCCTTCAAAAGATACCACAAATGTGCAAATATTTAAAAATGCTTTTTCTGCATAACGAGTGTGTTGAAGGTGTGCAGATGTCTGTTTTATTGGTTGTTGTCTCTCTACCCCTGACCCCCCCCACACACACATAAGGGGTGTTCAATTAAAGTGCCAACAGACCCAGTATCTATGGAAAGTCATTACAAATTAGGATATTGGGTCCACAGAACCATGGCATCTGAGAATTTAAAAAAAAATGTAATCCCAATTAGATGTTAATATTAAAATGTAAGATCAGATGTTTTATCAGACTATTTTTTCTTTACATTTAGATACATACGGTATAAGGCACAGAAAATAGGGGTCCAGAGTTTTCCTCCTGAAGTCTGGACCATTTTTATATGTTGCTTAAAATAAGATCTACTAAAAACAAACCAATAATGTACATAAAACGCTCATCATGTGCAGAAAACAAAGTTAATTAGCAATTTGAAGTCTTTCCATGCTATCTAAAAATTATTTTCCCATTTTTAGCATTTATGTTTATTTTAAAATGCTCTTAACATGCTGATTAAAAATCTAGATGAAAAAAGACTTGTCTCAAACTGGTTTTCACAGTCAGTCATATATGATGATGATGATGCGTAAAAATAACCATAATTAAACCATTGTTTTTTTCTGCGAAAGTTTCGATGTATTTTGCCACTGGCCTTATAGCTACCATAATGTTGTTAAAATAACCATGTGATCTGCAGCAACGCACACGGGAAGGGCTTATATGAAGCACGTTTGGCTCTAAAAACATATTATGAAGTAATTAAATTGCCATTAATAAATTAAAGAAGAATTGCATGCTTCTGTGGTGGTTTGGATTCAGCGTTCGGTTGAGTTGAATAACTCAAAACCACACTACTATTATTTCTTTATGGAAATTTTAACTTTTTTTGGTTTGTTTTTAGCAGAACACAATTCACACTGAGAACATGAGTGTTCCCTGCAGAACGAAACAGCACGAGACAGAAGAACAAAGAGGTCGGTGTCTATACTCGATACTTCATTAGATAACTGTAAATTCTATAAGCCCTTTCACACAAAAAATTAACCGAACCAGTGTATTCCTATGAAGCCATTCATGGCACAAGCATTTTCTTGAAGCAACCCTGTTTTTATTCTGAGAGTGTGCTCAGTCCAGTAAGTAATAACTTATTTCCTGTCCCACACTGCTGTAGTTTCTGGTGGTGTTAGCACACAGATCAGACAGACAAATGAGCAGAAGCCAAAAAATAGTTTGAAATAAAATTTTTGCATTTCATGAATGCATTGAAGTACATAAATGTGAGTCATTTGCATAAAGCTATTTCAGTCATGCAAGACCAACGTGTATCTGTTTGAAATGGGAAAATACATTAAAAAAAAAACTTTAATAAAAAGCAATAACATAAGCCATGAACGGTCTCATATGGTATTTCTTAAGGTCAAATCATGTTAAATAAAAAGATGCATATTTTAGGGTGGTTCAGCCAATGCGTATGCATGAATTTTAGATCACTAATTGTTTTTATGAGAACAAGAGCTTCTAATGGAAGTTGCAGAGATGCATTACCAAATAGTGATCAGCTCTTTTACAAACCCGATTTCAAAAAAGTTGTAAAAAAGGAATGGCATAATTGACTATCAATCAATCAATCAATCAACTTTTTATTCAAGACACAGAGGTCCATAGAGACAACACAGTACAGATATATACATAAATACAAGACAATACAAAACATTTAAGTATGATGCAGGTGAGGCATCATTAAAACATATACAGGCTTCGGGTCCAATGTTTCCAAAAGCAAAATGTGTACCTTGTGTCACTCTTAGAAACATCAACTATGGACACAATGATCATATTCTTAGACCCCGTCAGTCTGCACATGAATCTATACATAAAATTTCTTAAAACAGCATTAAAAGTGGGCACATTGTTAGACACAAACATTTCACTGGCACTACTCCACCTAGGAATTTTAAGCACAAATTCTCAGTGCATCATTATAAGCCACTTGAAGTTTTTTCATTTTCGACTCACTAAAATTACACCACAGGTGGGCAGTATACAGTGGAGTGCAATAGGTTTTGAAGAGTGAAATTTTAACATCAGGAGTGCACATGTGGAATTTGCGTGCCAGCATGTTTGCCTGCCCATACAGTTTTCCACACTGACGCTGCACATCATCATCATCACAGAGGTCATCTCTTATCACATGTCCCAGATATTTAACTTTCTTTACAACCTCTAGTGGTTCACCTGCCAATGAGTAAGAAGGATAGACACACTTCTTATCCTCCTTGGTTCTAGCGATCAGCACCACACTCTTCATTGAGTTAAATTTTATATCAAACATTAGTCCATATTGAGAGCATATTCTAAGAAGTTGCTGCAGGCCAGCACTGGAGGGAGACAGTACCACCAAATCATCAGCATAAAGCATATGATTAATGAGACTATCCCCCACCAAGCAGCCAGTTCTACAACCCTTTAGCTCCCTAGATAAATTATCCATGTACAGATTGAATAGCAGCGGAGACAGAATTCCGCCCTGCCGCACTCCATTGGAGACATAGAAGGGTGTTGACAAACTCATCCCCCACCTGACTTGCATAGTTTGGTGAGAGTACCAGAACTGCAATATCCTGATTAGGTAAGAGGGGACACCACGCTCATGTAGTTTACCAAACAGTTTCCCATGGTTGATACGATCAAAAGCCTTATACGCATCCAGGAAACACATGAAGACTGTGCTATTGCGTGATCTGTACCTATGGACAATTTCTTTAAGTGCATAAATACACAGATCAGTTCCATGCTTGTTCTTAAAACCAAACTGATTATCCGTTGACGCTATGTATTCTGCAAGCCTATACATAAGGATCCCTTCTAGTACCTTGGATAGTATACTTGCGAGTGCAATAGGTCTATAGTTATCTATACTAGTTAATTTACCAGTCTTATTTTTAACTACAGGTACTAGCAAGACAGATAACATGGATCCAGGAAGTATGCCATGCTTCATTAACCCAGAAAAGCAAAGAGCAAGTAAAACTGAAATACTTTGACTAGCGTATTTCAGATGTTCTGCTGTTATTCTATCCCGCCCACAGGCTTTGTTCATTTTAAGTTTGTCAATAGCATAACATACTTCCTCCGGTCCAATGACTACACCATCACTATGAGGTATCTCTCCTATGTTAAACACATCACTCTTCACACAGTTAAAAATGTTCTCATAGTGTCTCCTCCATAGCTCTGCAATATTTTCAGGTTCAGTAATACCATCAATACTAGAAGGCAGTGGCATTTTGCTGTTGTTAACCACTTTCACCTCCTTCCAGAACTCATAAACATTATTAGATTGTAACTTTCTCGCCATAGAGTTCGCCCTCATCGTCTGCTCATTTCTTTTTATAAAACGCACAGCATATTTAAACCTAGCATTAGACCGTACCTTGTGCTCACAGACTGGGCCATGCCTAGGTTTGCCTGCTAAGACCCATCTTCTAAATGCATTTCTTGCCTCCATATGAACATCATGGACATAATCATTCCACCCTGGTCTTACAGTATGTTGTTTCACCACTTTACTTCTTAGTGGTTCACTTCCATCAACTAAAGAGTTCACAATTCTATCATACATTACACATAGGTCATTATTGTGATTTACATTCTTACAGCTGCTATCCACACACATAATTGCATCAACAGGTAACTCAATATTTCTCAAGTGCACATCAGTCAATAACTTGTAATATTGCAGGTCATCTTCTGTAAGCCTTGTCCAGTCCAGTATCTCACCTGGTTTATGGCTGTCACTACAGACAAGCTCAGGTAGACCCTTAATATTTATGAACATAGAGACAGGAATATGGTCTGCTGTGGCCAAACCATATAGGATCTCAGCCTCCTTTATACAATCATGTGCATCAGCTGTAGATATACAATGGTCCAACCAGGATATAGTATGCCAAGCTTCACTCACATGTGTATAGCTATCAGCTGGCAGTAATTCCTTAGTGGACAAAATAACCTTGTTATCTTTGCAGAATTGTGTCAAGTGTTGACCAAAAAGTGAATTAGTATCTGATATATCAGCATTCAGATCCCCCAAGACAAATATGGATGTATATTCACTTTCCCTTATGTAAGACTCAATAAAAGCAAGCTTATTCAAGTACTCATTTTCATTTTTGTGACATTCATATGAAGTGTATACATTTAAGATTATAAAAACATTCTTATTATGTATCACCTTAATTCCTATGCACCAGTCCACATCTAACCTGATCACAGTGACTAATGGGTCAAGTTTCTTGTGCCAGAATATGGCCACACCTCCTGGGATCCTGCCACGCAGAATTCTGGTGTTTAGGTCTGTCGTGGATTCCCCTGCCTCATGGAAATCATTATGCACAGTGTTAAGTTTATCCAGATCTTGAATAGCTAAAAAAGTCTCTTGCAAACACACCACATCAGCATTCTCAAAGAGCTTGTCAATGACAGTGCGTTGGGCTCTCGCTCCAGCATCCTGTCCAAGCTGCAGACCACGGGAGTTATAAGACACAACTCTCATAGCAGTTTATCATTGTTTAACATGCATGGGACGCCCTTGGCTCAGGCGCACACATCTCTGTGTCAAGTGATGCTTTAATACCTGCCCCTACCGCAGCCCTAGGCTTGCGATTCTCATAGAAGCGCCTTACATAGGTCCCTTCTGGCCACAGCTGTGGTGCATACATCTCTGCTACTTCCTTGCATTCAGCTGTAACTTTGAAAGAGCTGTAGCGAGTATACTCAGTGCCAATCTTCTGACAAATCACATCTCTGGAAAGTTGTTCTTTTAAATAACTAGCCAAAGTCTCTGAGTCTAGGTCAGGAGCAAGCTTTGTCACAAACACACTCACCAGCTTTGTTGTCACTGCATGTATGTTCTCCACAGCACCAGTTCCAACTATTCCATAGGTCTTCTTCTCTCTGGGAGGATTCATACTAGTCTTGTTCTGTACTGCAGCAGTAGATGGTTTTCCAGAATGTTGCTTGCGCTTGCCATGCTTTAATACACGGCTCCATGCAGGGGACATCGCCACCTCAATCCCCCCGCCAGCTGTCTCCTCAGTGACAGGCAACGCCGAGGGTGCAGACTCCCTGTGACTTGGTCCATGAAGCTGGGCCTCCTCACTGGCCATGGTTGTGGCTGCATTCCCCTTGCTGGCACTGGGTTGCTCAATCACACTCAGTCGTTTGCTAATGTCTGTAGTTATTCCACGAAGGTTCTCACATTCAGTCGACTGCTTACTCACAGTATTTTTCATGGAGGCCATCTCTACACTTAGGCGATCAATCTTACTAACCAGGCAAGAGACATCGAGGCTATTAAAAGTCACTGATGGTAAATCATCCAAGTGATAGGACACAAAGCGAGGAACATTCTCACCAACCTCATTCAGTAGTTTTAGACAGCTCTTAACATTGTTGACATCTTTCAGTTGCCCTTTGTGAGCTACACAACGCTGCCCAGTGCCAGGACACAGTTCAAACAGGACCTTCTTGGAGTTTTCAATCCACTCTGATCCAAAGTGATTTACAGCCATCAGGATAATGTCATCCTGAGGCACAGTCTTCAGTTTGACAGAAAGGAAGCTTAACAGTTCATCTTCCACTATAGTTTTGCCATCAATAGTGGTATAAATCTCAGGTTTAATCCTTTGTTTGATAACATGCCATGCTGCTCTGTCATCGGCGGCCATCTTGTTCTTCTATACTCTTTTTTTATACTAATCTCATAAACTTTTATGTGATTAAGAGGATTATATAAGAGCCTCTCAGAGTGGCAGTGTCTCTCAGAGGTCAAGATGGGCAGAGGATCACCAATTCCCCCAAATGCTGCGGGGGAAAATAGTGGAGCAATATCAGAAAGGAGTTTCTCAGAGAAAAAATGCAAAGGGTTTGAAGTTATCATCATCTACAGTGCATAATATCATCCAAAGATTCAGAGAATCTGAAACAATCTCTGTGCGTAAAGGTCAAGGCCGGAAAACCATACTGGATGCCTGTGATCTTTGGGCCCTTAGACGGCACTGCATCACATACAGGAATGCTACTGTAATGGAAATCACAACATGGGCTCAGGAATATTTCCAGAAAACATTGTCGGTGAACACAATCCACCGTGCCATTCGCCGTTGCCGGCTAAAACTATAGGTAAAAAAAAAGCCTTATCTAAAGATGATCCAGAAGCGCAGGCGTTTTCTCTGGGCCAAGGCTCATTTAAAATGGACTGTGGCAAAGTGGAAAACTGTTCTGTGGTCAGACGAATCAAAATTTGAAGTTCTTTTTGGAAAACTGGGACGCCTTAGTCTTCCGAACTAAAGAGGACAAGGACAACCCAAGTTGTTATCAGCGCTCAGTTCAGAAGCCTGCATCTCTGATGGTATGGGTTTGCATGAGTGCATGTGGCATGGGCAGCTTACACATCTGGAAAGGCACCATCAATGCTGAAAGGTATATCCAAGTTCTAGAACAACATATGCTCCCATCCAGACGTCGTCTCTTTCAGGGAAGACCTTGCATTTTCCAACATGACGATGCCAGACCATATACTGAATTAATTACAACATCATGGCTGCGTAGAAGAAGTATCCGGGTACTGAAATGGCTAGCCTGCAGTCCAGATCTTTCACCCATAGAAAACATTTGGTGCATCATAAAGAGGAAGATGCAACAAAGACCTAAGACGGTTGAGCAACTAGAAGCAAGAATGGAGACAAGAATGGGACAACATTCCTATTCTTAAACTTAAGCAACTTGTCTCCTCCGTCCCCAGACGTTTGCAGACTGTTATAAAAAGAAGAGGGGATGCCTCACAGGGGTAAACATGGCCTTGTCCCAACTTTTTTGAGATGTGTTGATGCCATGAAATTCAACTCATTTTTCCCTTAAAATTATAAATTTTCTCAGTTTAAACATTTGATATGTCATCTATGTTATATTCTGAATAAAATACTGAAATTTCAAACTTCCACATCATTGCATTCTGTTTTTATTCAAAATTTTACAGTGTCCCAACTTTTTTGGAATCAGGTTTGTATATGAAATGCAGAGATTATAGTTATACTAGTGAAACATCTTGGTGTATGCAGTTTTTGATACTAGCTGTCGCAAAAACTTTGCTAACAAAACAGCATTATTTTGCTGTAGACAAACTGTAGCTCACTGCAAAATAATTCTTTGATAAAGACAATGAGGATTAGAGAACAGGATGTCAATCATTAAGCAAAAAGAGGTTTTCTCATAAAAGCAAGGTATTCAGTATCTGGAAGCCTCTCTTATATTAAAATCCATAAAAAAGTCATTGTCTCCCAGCCAGTGAACCACCATGTTACTGTGTGTGTGTGTGTGTGTGTGTGTGTGTGCGCGCGCGTGCGCGCGTGTGTAATTAAGTAGAGACTGTGGAGATATTGCAATATTTCTGAGTTAAAATGGGCTTTAAAAGATTGCTCAGTTTAACATTTCCGTAATGTAAAAGTAATGTAATGTAAAAAGGAATTCGAGATGTTACAAGGCAGCTTTAACATGTCCCAGAATTATTGTTTTATCATTTAGCATTACAAGCTCATGCTCATAAAAGTGCACATTTGTGCAGTTATTGCATATCAAACATGAGAACATGGTAAGATGTTTGTGTTGTGAGTTCATTAACTGTGGTGCTCAATTTTAATTGGTATCTCTTTTGATTTGTAATGGTATAATGTTTATTTTAGACCTGATGGAAGTGAGCAAGAAAGGAAAAAAAGAAACCAAAGAAATCCATCAACAGCTCTCCTCACACGAGAATTCGTACTAGAGAGGAGCAGAAACACAAACAAGCCACAAGGCAGCAGGTGAGGAGGATCCACGCTGAAGATGAACTGTACTGTACACATGTGATCAGTGTGAGAAGAGTTTCACATGCAAAGAAGACCTGAAGAAACACATGAAAATCCACAGTGGAGAGACGCTGCACACGTGTGAACAGTGTGGCAAGGGTTTCAAACTCAAAGGACAACTTGGGATACACATGAGGATCCACACTGAAGAGAAGCCGTTCACATGTGATCACTGCAGAAAGAGTTTCTCACAAAAAGCACACCTTAAGGAGCACATGAAAATCCACACCGTGGAAAGGCCGTACTCATGTGATCACTGTGGGAAGAGTTTCCTTCGAAAAGGCAGTGTTCAGAGACACATGACAATCCACACTGGAGAGGCGTCCTTCACATGTGATCGATGCGGGAAGAGTTTTGACGTCAAAAGAAGCCTGTTATCACACATGAAAATCCACAGTGTAAAGAAGTCACACGTTTGTGATCAGTGTGGGGAGAGATACAGATGCAAAAAAGATCTTAGGCAACACATGACAATCCACACTGAATACAGGCCGCACACATGTGTTCAATGCGGGAAGGGTTTCACACGAAAAGAACACCTTCAAAAAGACATGCTTATCCACACTGGAGAGAAGGAGTACTCGTGTGATCAGTGCTCAAAGAGTTTCTCTCTAAAGGAATCCCTTAAGAGCCACATGCTGGTTCACATTGAAGAAAAGCCGTACACATGTGATCAGTGTGGGATGGGTTTTGCAAGAAAAAACGTCCTTGCCGTACACATGACTATCCACACTGGAGAGAAGCCGCACACATGTGAGCAATGCGGGATGAAATTCACACAGAGATCGCACCTTGGTACACAAGAAAATGCACACTGGCGAAAAGCTACACACGTGCGATGAATGTGGCAGGAGTTTCACACACACTTCCACGCTAAAAAAACACCTACATACCCATTCTGAACAGAAACCGTTTTACTGCGATCAATGCGGCAAAGGTTTTAAACTGGAATCAACCCTGAAGAGCCACTTGAAAGTTCATGCTGAAGTCCGAAATTATTTTTGTCTTTTCTGTGACGAGTTTTAGTCTGCTGAGTGTTTTTAAGCTGCACCAGAGAAGGCACGGCTCTGTGAAGTCTTTTCTGTGCTTTGAGTGTGGGAGGTCCTTTTTTACAAATACTGAACTGAGACAGCACCAGACAAGTCACACTGGAGAGAAACCTTACAAGTGTTCACACTGTCACAAGGGATTCTCTTTGCTGGGAAACATGAAAAAACATGGGAGGATCCATACTAGAGAGAAGCTGCAGACACTGCCCTCCAAGTGAGAAGAGTTATAGTAAATGATGCATTCATACAAAACACAAATGTATGAAATCGCCGTAAGCTCTCTTCTGTATAAATCTGCCCTAACCGGGCACATTGAGTGTGAAGATGAGGATCAATATCATTCAAAGTTCATCTTCATTCCCATCAGTTTCTGTTGTGTGTTCACATACCCACAGAGATGGAGTTAATCACGTAATTTTCTTATGCATATGTATTACTCTTAGTTAATTTGTTCTACTTTATATTTGTTCTACTGTTTGCATAAAGTTCTTGTGCTTTCATGTGTAGTTCAAGAAGCTGAAGTAAAGACTCATGATATTTTTTTAATCATTTGTCATTGTATTTGGAACATCTAGCTATTCTGCCACTTATGATATATTTACCATATTATGAGGCAAGTTGTAGATTCGATAAAGTAGTTTTGCTACTGGTTACAACTTCTCCTCTTCATTTTACCTTAACTTGATTTTTGTATTTGTTTCAGTTACTTGTTGATTAAACAATCTTTTTATCTAACTTTTTGTCCATTTTTATTGCTTGCTAATTCTATTTGCATCAAGAAAAAATTACTTCATCTTAGACAGGGGCAGTTTGGATTGGGTTTCATCCAGTTTCAACCAACCTCTGTGTCCGATGAGCCTAAAGTCACCAATATACTTCAATCAGAATTGATAAAGGAATATCCACATATTTATGATTGTCTGATTAACTGCCCTTTTGTCATTTCAGTTGTGTGTTTGCTGTGTTATTGAGAGCACATATTTATATACTTTTCTAAACACCACTCCCAGTAAATTGGGAAAACTGTATTACTACAGATTTTTAGAGGCACAAAGTGCACAAACAACACAAAGTGCACTGTATGGAAGTCTATCAATCTCACAGTTATGGCAGAAACACCAAATCTAGTTTACACAATTACATGTGCAGGTATGTAGTGATAAAAGAAGATATAAAAATAACTGTTTTAATGCATCATTATTTGATACATTTATTTCAATGCTTAATAAAGCAATACCTTTTTAAATGTATTAATTATTTAATAGCCACAATAATATTGCAAGAATAAACTTAAAAATGGCAGATTTTTCTTGTATTCTTTGACATGTTTTATCATGTGTTTTGATTAAGTTTTTTTTTTTTTTTCCCCAGAGTTCATGGAACAAAATATATTAAATAAGTTTGAACAGATGTCATTGTCAGGGATCTGGGAAGGAGGACCAGTGAGAGATAACAAGGTATTGACAAGACAGACTGATACAAGAGGTAGTGAAGTGCACAATAGATACCACAATAAACAGGAACAGCTAGGGAAGGCTTCATGAAACAACTGGCAGAATACTTGGGCAACAGAGGGGGCAGCAAGACCAGGCTGATAGAGAAGGCCACACAAGGCACCATAGAGCAGAGCTCAGAAACTTGTTGACCACTGACTCTGGAGACAGACCAGATGTCAGGCTGGTAGAACCAGGGCAGGACACATGGGTACAGGTCAGGAACTCGAACAAGACAGGACAAAGCTCCACAAAAACAAATAAAAACTCAAGACAAGGAAAAACAAACCAATATAAGGTTAAGTAAAGGAAGAAATTACAAATTTAAATCAACTCAAGGCTCAAGACTCAAGGCTAGAAAAACTAAAATATTACAAATAAAAGCAAAAGGCAAGAACAAACAAATTACTAAAACAAGGAGCAAAAAAAGAACATGGAATTATAAGGACTAGACAAAACAAGGGCACAAGACCAACCAGACAGGGAGACACGGACACATATTCAGCAACATCCACAAACAGCAACAGAGGGGGTGAGAATGACCACAGACCAGCAAACACAAAAGGGTAAGGTGCACTATAAATAGGGAGGAAAATACATGAGGGACAGGTGAGCACAATTAGACCAACTAGGGTAACAAGAGGGTGTGGTAAAAAGGAAACAAGGATGAGGGGCTAAAGGAGCACATGGCCGAGAAAATAACTAACAAGGCCATGTGCTGACACTAGACACAAGAAACAAACATAAAACAAAGTGACAGTGCAAAACCCTGACAGGCTATAAATTATAGCTTAAAGTGTCCACATTTTCTTGTGAATATAGTATTTCCCACCCAGTAACATTATTAGTGGTACTATACATTTACAGTGCCTTGCGAAAGTATTCATACCCCTTTATTTTTTTCATGTTTTGTTATGTTGCTGCCTTATGTTAAATTGCTTTATATTACTTTTTCCTCACATCATTCTACACTCCATACACCATAATGGTAAAGCAAAAAAACAAAAAAAACATGTTTTTAACATCTAGAACCTAAAGGACCCTCAGACTGTGAGAAACAATATTCTCTGGTCTGATGAACCTCAATTCTAAGCATCATGTTTGAAGGAAACCAGTAGTGATCATCATCTGCAGAGTACCATCCCAAAAGTAAAGTGTGCTCATGCTGTGGAGCTGTTTTTCAGCGTCAGGGACTGAGGAACTCGTCAGATTTGTTACTGTAATCTGACGTATTTGCATTTAATTTTTATTGAGAAATTTAGTTTTCTTGATAGTTTCAGAATCAATTCATTAGAAATTCAGTAGAACAGAATATAATATTTAATAGATTACCCCAGCACAGTAGGTGGCAGTATGAACCTATTTTGTTGACCTAAAAGACGACAGAAGGATAACGCCAGTAACAGGAAAAAGAAAAAGTATTGCTACAGCTTGTGACCGTTGCACAGTACATTGTTTTTGTGCAGTGTAATTTTCTGCCGAAATTGTCTTGTTTAATAAAACGATGAAAATATAAAAATTAAAAGAACATTAGGACTAATCCTAAATTTTTCGCTCGCTTTGTTGTTGTCTGAACTTTGAAGTTGTCCGTGTTTGCTCACATCTGTATTGATCCCAGTATAATGGCAGAGAGAGGAGCACATTTAACAACAGCGGCTCCAGCTGAAGACAGACCCTCCGTGTTTGAGGTTTTAGCTCAGGACTCTTTGATGAATGCTGTTAAACCTGCATTACTGCATGCTGTGAAGGTACGCTTACGCATTCAATATATCGTGAATTGCATTTGACACTACTGTACAGTAAATGACCTTATGGTATAAGACTAATCTTGCTTCATGCTCTCATATACCTGACAGACTGTAAAGTGAATCACAAGAACTTGCTGTGTGCGAAATATACTAGCAGTATGTGTACAGCTGTGCCCATACACTCTGAATAACTTATGACCCACTCTACTTGCCCTAATGAGCAAAATACAGTCCAAGAACACTGTGTTTGAAACCTTCAGCTGGACCTTTCATCTCCAGAGAGAAGGATGAACCAGGCTGAACTGGACTGCTTGAAGCTATTTATACAAAACCGGATTTAAAAACACAAAATAACCACATTTGTGAGCATAGGCCATGGGCTTCCAATCTTTTAGATGCCACAGACCCCCAAATATGATCTTTCTAATGTGATATAGCCACATGATAGTTTCATGTGTTTCCTGTATAAAGATGAAAGTTTTCCTGTGAAAAACAACTTGTTTATTATACGTCTAAATCATAATTTGGAAAATATTTAGTTTATATTAAGCTACATTTAATATAGTCCTGCACTGTTGTATATTATATTGTTTTTATTTATCTTATCTAAGTCTAGTTAAATTTTCATTTATTTTAATCAGATTTTAAAATCTATTTTATTTGTTTTAATCTTATTTTTAATATTTTTTGTCTCTGAGCATTTCCTGGGACCCCCTAGCGTACCATTTCAAACATATTTCTGTTGTTTTATATGTATTAAAATATAGCAATGACGAAATATACTTCACAGTATTTACTGGCATTGAAAATCATTGATGTGTAAACCCCGTCTCTGTCCAAAGATCCTTGCCACGTCTAACCCCGCTCGCTATGGAGTTCTTTGGAGAAGGTTTGATGAGATTTACGCTATCCTGGACGTGTTATTGCAGCATCATTTCCTCTCCCGCACCAGCGCCTCATTTTCGGAGAATTTCTACGGTCTGAAGCGTGCCGGAGAAGACGGCACACGTGCAGCTCATCTGGGACTCCGGCGCAGACAGCACTGGCGCTCCCTGTTCCTTCTGGCCCTCCTTCCTTACCTACACACCAAACTGGAAAAAATCCTGGCTCGACAGAGAGACGAGGACGATTTCTCCATCCGCTTGCCTCAGTCCTTCATGCAGAAGTTGTACAGGGCTTTTTTGGCTGCATACCCCTTTGTGTGCATGGCTTGGGATGGTTGGGTCTTTTGCCAACAGCTTTTGTATGTTTTCGGCAAAACTCGGACACATTCTCCGCTCCTGTGGCTGGCAGGGGTTAAACTCTCATATCTCACGGCTAATGACATACGCAGCCTGGATCTCAAGCCATCCGCACTGAGCCCCAGTCAAAGGTGAGTTTATTTTGAGTCTCTGCTACATTACTTTCTTGAGGTTTACCAAAATATAAAGACGTTTAATTAAAGCCAAAATCTCTCTTTTCAGCTTTAGAGAGAAATTTCAGCGCTGGGTCTCTACAGCGGTTGGTGGTGTGGCTGTGTCTCTGTCAACCAGCCTCTCGATTGGAGTGTTTTTCCTGCAGTTCCTGGAGTGGTGGTATTCATCTGAGAACCACAGCACTGTTAAATCCTTGACCACCCTTCCAACCCCTCCGCCGCCTCTCCACCTTCACAGCCAGGAGACATCACCCACACACATCAAAGTCTGCCCGCTCTGCAGGAAAGTGCGCACCAATGACACTGCGCTGGCCACTTCAGGCTATGTGTTTTGTTACAAGTGTATATATGTGTTTGTTAAAGCCAATCACAGGTGTCCCCTCACTGGCTACCCTTCAGGACTGCAGCACCTCATTAAAATATACACACCTGATGGATAGACTGGTAACATCTGTTTAGTTTGATTTCCAAGATGCATTATTAATGTGGATCTGTCTGATTTGACATAATTATTGCACATTGTTCAGGTGAACAACAGGTTAAGTGTTAATTGTTATCCTAAGGAAGCTAAAATGCTTTTTATAAGTTACTATAATTAGTTTTTGTGATACGGTTAAAATGTATTTTTAATTTGTGAGATGTGTAAAGATTACATTCTTTTGTACAGATTTCATCATTGCTGACTCTTGTTTATAGTTGCAATGCAATTAAATTAATGGTAGATCTTTTCTTTCATATTGTGACATGCATTCAATTGTAATAAATGCCTGGGGAAAAATAAAAACAGAGCTGGGACTGCTGTGCCCCAGTTGTCGGTTGGATTTTGAGATGTTCGTTGCAGTCAAAAGTGGAGGGAGGCTATAGTCACTCGTTCTCATCAGAACAGGGTTTTTGTGGGCCATAAAGAGTCTGAATTCAGCCTGCCACAAACAAAGCCTTGGAAAACTTGGTGCAGAAAGTCTTCAATTCATAAAGTCATGAGATTATATGGTGCAATGACTGCAAAAAATACATATTTGTCTTGCTCTCCATTACAAGCGTGTTAAAACAAGAGATATTTATTATTTACTAGATGAAAAATAGATTTCTCAGAAATTAAGTGAGTTTTTGTATCTTGTCAGTGAGGTGTGAAAATATCCCCTTCGAATTGTGTAGATTTTTCTGTGCCTCAGATATTTCTTGTTTTAATCGTAAACATGTCATTTTGATCCGTTTCTAAGAAATTGTTTATTTTTTTATTAATTCAAAAGTAGGCTAATACAGATCTGTTGTAACTCAGTCTTTGAGTTAAAGTGTTGCTTATACAACACAATGTGTGCTCCCTTACGTTAGAAAACTAATCGATGTATTCCCTTCAATTTATTGCTTACAGTTTCTTTAACTGGTCTTAAATTTTTTTTTACATTTATCTCCATAAAACCTGCAGGAACATTGTCAGAGAAGGTCCACTTACGACATATCGTTAAAACAGCACAGTCAATTAATCTAACATGCATTTACAAAATGCTGAATCGTTTGAAATGTATTTATATTTTCTTTTAATCATAGCTTATATAAATTTTTTGTATGATAATTCAAACCACGTTTATTGAATCCAGACAGTTATGTCTATGATACTGATGACAGCTAATTCATTTAATTCTGTTCATATGGTGCTATTTTCACACACTTACATTCAGATACAGCCATTTTATATATAGCAACAAGTCAGAGCTTATCCTCAAATTTACAGGCTCTGACTCTGTCATCTGTTGTAGCTTAGTGACAGCAAATGTATAAAGCCTTCTGTCACTGCAATTTACAGCTGACTAATGGACGGACCAACATGCATGCCGAGGGGCCTCTGACCGCCTCAAACTGTAAGAGAAAACTGATATGAAGTCTTGACTGGCAGATTAATTGTGCAAGAAACAGATGAAGTTTTGAGAAGTCAACCAAATGATCGAATCTGTGACAACACAAGGACATCTGAGCTACGTCACAGATGGAGGAAAAGCACGTTGATTTTGCTGTAACGGAGCATGTATTTTTTGTAGGTCAAAACCAGGAAATGAGTTTGCACTTTACCACTTGTGGTTTCATTGTCCTGAAGTCGGTAGTTTATATATATGTTTGTGGTCTATTGTCTGAAATAAGGTCTGTGGTTAACAAGCTCTGGATAGTTTCATGTTTTCCCTTTACGACATTAACTAGTAATTCTACTTGTCTTGAAAAAGGCTGTTGCTAACAAGTGGTTAAATAAGACTAGAGAAGTTGGGAAATTTAATCTCTATGATATAAATCAAAATATTTAATGATGATAAAAACAAACATCTACTCAATAGGCTGCTTTTCAGTCTCATTGGGTTTAAATCACACTCTTGCAAAACTAGTCTAACTCAAGCTTCCAAGGAAAATCAATCTTAAAAACTGAAAGTTGTTGGAAGCTTAGTTATGTTAACTCCATGCTACTGTGGCTTACTTGTTTATAGCTTTTAAAACTAAAACGTTTTATTTGAAGAAACCGTGATGAGATTTGTTGGCCAGAGAGCTGCTTTTCTGCAATAATCTATAAGCCAAGGGGGGGAAAAAATTCTGGGTTAGCCTACAGAAAAAAAAAAAAAAAACATCCCTGCAGTGCCCTGTATACCTGCTTATTATGTAAGTGAATTAAGTGAAGTTGGTTGGTTTAGCAGTTTGTGTACTTGAATTAAGTAAATAACCTGGTTTAAACAAGCAGGTATAGGTCACTTCAGATCCAAAAGCATATTTCAATAGAGCTGAACCAAATCCAATCAGCTCAGAAATCAAATACTAAATACATTAAGCAAAGCTGCAATCTGAAAAATCAAGCCCCATGTAGCTTGTGCTACAAAAAAAAAAAAAAAAAAAAGTCTACAGACTTAACAGCTTTTTTGACTGACAATATAGATCTTTTAATATGAACCCAATCGTCATTTACACGTTAATGCATTTCCAAATGGGAGATAGCAGTTGCACTCAGGAGCCCAGAACATTGAGACTAAGGGTGTATAAACCAGCACGTTCCCAGAACTGGTAGATTGATATTCCCAGTCGGGGAAAATTCCTTGGCCCCATGTTACCACTCCCTGAAAAACTGCAACATTACAGAACATGTGTTAAGAGTTAAGAGAACACAAGATGGTTACAAATGATCTTTGGTTCCTACCTTTGTAGTATTAGTAATCAAACTGGCTCTCTGCTCGAACTCAAACATGAGACCTCAGCAGCTCAGAGAGAAGATTAAACTTAGTCAATCAGATCTTGGTCAAATGATGCCAAAGGGCAGCAATACCAAGTCAGTTAAGTTCTTTCACTCATCATTGCTGCAGGAACTTTACAGGGTCTTTCAACAATTAAGCAGAATCACTCACCATTAAACATCTACCAGAGTTTAAATAACTCAAACACTTTAACCAAAACCTGTGATAGGATATGGCATCGAGAAACATTTAAAAATAAAGGATAATAAACTTCTCAGTTGACAAAGAGGTCATCGTCCGGTCAGTTACTGAAGACTGAACGTACAAATCCTAACTTCTCCCTCAAACCTGCTTGTTTCGAAACAAAAACTGCCACAAGTCAATAAATACTTGCTTGGTTATGTATAATAAACATGTGAATTTGATCCAACACCTCAAACATTGTGGAGACCTGCTTGAAACGGGTTTTTCAACAGCATCTTCACACAAAACCACAGTTTGTCAAGTCATTGACTGATTAAGTAACAAGGAAATTACCTTTGCCTTTCAACCTTTATAGTTTGTCTAGCCACTCCAGGCCTCCTCTGCACACTTGTTGACATTTATCATCATTAGCCTGCGGTGTAACACAGCTTCACCTGAATTACTAATCAAGCCCAAGGGATCATCAGTCATTTCTCCAGTTAATTCATGTCACTGAGGTCGAAAGAGGTTAGGCTGCTCTCAAACTCCCGCTGCTAACTCATTTTAGTTTGGACATTTGTAACCGATCAAACACGAGAAACAAGAGCTTTTTTAACAGATCAACCCACATTAAATTAGTCAAACATCCATTTTGTAGCTCTCTGGACTGAATGTGGATTTTAATATGAGGAGGCTCAGGAGGGTTTCCATAGGTTTGGCTGTGTGTGGAGTGATAACTGCAGGTACACTGCAATCTAATGTGAAAATCTAGTGTAAAAACATCTTATCTCTTGGCAGTCTAATTAATATTCTGTGGCAGATATTACTTCCAATGCATTCATCACTTTGGAGAAGCTGAGACTGTTGGATTGTAAACATTTTGCAAAAAGTATATGTTATGCATTTCATGTAGAAAAATTGTAAACAATGCACAGTATTCATACAATGCAATGCAGAAATATGCTATTCCAAATGCATACATTTATAGAATAACTTCATTCACCATTAAAAGTTGAATGTGTATTAGGCATTTAGTACTTTTTCTGCATCATAGCTAGACGCATACTTGCTTTAATCTCATTTGCAATGTCTTTCTCTGCCAGCGTGTCGCCTCACTTCACGAATGTCTGCCAATCACAGCTGTGAAACCTGACCATCCACATGCTTCCCAGGAGCAAAAAACTGACCAGGATCATGTGAATCTCACAAAAACTTGTTCAGCCACATTTGACCAAAAAATTTAAACAAAAGAAAAGAAAGAGGCATTATATTTTGCACGAAGAGAAAATTAATCCCATTTCTGTACCATGTTGCATTGTGACATTAAGGAATTAAGGACATTTCACAAAATTAATAAATTTTTTTCTTTCTGTAGTACAGCAATCTTTACAAAAAAAGAAAATAAAGAAGAATTAAAGAAATCTTAAAATAAATGATAAAACTTTTAAACATTAAAGGACGTACAAAAAAATACTACAAAGATGTACAAGTCATAAAGGACATGGGATTTGAGTGGTACACGACCCAAGCATTTTCATGACTCAGCCTCTTAAGGTTGTCTGCTGATTCAGACAGCCATTTCTTGAAATATGAATATGATAATATGAAAGTCACATAGAAAACAGCAGTCCGTTCTTGAACAGATCACAGAGGCATGTCAAATGTCCATTGGACACAGAAATGATAAATAAAGATTTGAAGTAAACAAAACAGTTTGCGTTTATTTGACATAAATTAACATACAAGTACAGACAAAGTGAAAGGACATGCTCAGCAAAACATTTGGATAATATTCGGCTACATGTAGATGCAAAAACAAAACAAAAACTGTTTACACTATATATGCGTTTATCTATTGATAGTGTGGCACAATGCAACAGAACTTTCGAAGATGACATGAACAGTACTTTTCCACACATACACAAATAGAAAAGTGCTTTTTTAAGCCCCCACAAGCAGTGTACACACGATTGTGGTCAAGTTCACCGAATAGTGCTTCACTATGCCTGGTTACAGAACTGACTCATGACACTATTAAATGAATGCTTAAGGCATGAAATAAAGCAACAAACAATGACAGCAGATGAAATCAGTCTGCATACTCTGAAAACACACCAGACACATTTCCATGGACTATACTACAAGTGCACTTTTGTCATATTTATTATTTAAGGCAGGCAGAAATTGGTCCGACTTCCTTTTCCCCCTGGAATGTTTTCTTCAAACTCACATTATTTTGATCTCGATGATAGGACTGCCAACTTGGTTCACAATTAAACAGTTTCAGCTCTGCTGCGTTTTTTTGTCTTTTTTCAAGTATTTTTTAGTATAACTACCTGTGCCCATTAAAGTCATTTGTTGGAGCAAATCATCACTGGCCTTAGTTACTGACATCGACAATGTAAACTTCTAGTAGCCCAAAGGAATTAAATTCAAAAGGCCTTGTGTGAAATATGGATAAAAACTCCACCTTTGTGCTTGACAAGTGACAGTGCATTATATCACACATTCAAAACCTTCAATGAAGTACAAGCAAGCAGTGAGTCTGGCTAAAGCGTCTTGATTTCACACCCAAGCTAAAAATACTGCACTACATATAGACCTAGTATGAGCGATACTTCTGTAACAGATTGAAGATGAATCCTCTGCAGGCTGGAAGATTACAGTATTAAAGATCCACTGCTAACACACACAAACTATACGGGGTGCATCAATCTGCGTTGTTTTCTTAAAGGGAATTGAACATTCGGTCATTTACTCACCCGCACATAAAGCGTTATCAGTGCAAAGGAAAGAAACAACATGAGGGTGATTGATGATGACAATGTTCATTTTTGAGTGAACTATCACTTTCTACTGAAGCTCAAAGAGGCATGTACATTACAAAAGCTGGGAACTGCAGTTAAAGTGACTCTGGCAGCTGTGATCCATAATGGATCCAAGACCAACTCATGGTCTCATTATCTGTGGCACACTATTGATCCAGGATGGCACCGCAAAGGGAAGAGAAAAGGGCAAACGATATCAAAGCAAGCCACTCTGTGATGTCCATTTTTGTATATTTAGAGGCATGGAAAATGGCACTCAAAAACAAGTCCAAATGACCTACAGCCTAAAGAAATACAAAATAAATAGCCCTTGCGGTAGAAATCTTGTAAACATGCGGCTTATGGCTGTAAATCTTTCTCAGTTTCTACACAAGTAATCCTCCCACCAGCTAACAAGGCATTTCGTCGCAGAAGAAAACAGATAATAAACAGGAAAGATTCAAGGAGGAGTTTAAATGTGCTTGTAAGCTTGAAGAGTCAAGCAACGGGACACTGCGCGAAATGAAGGGCATTCCTGGATCTCACACCACCTGCAGGCCTCGCTCGTGGCCGTCCAGCTGCACCTTGATTTTGTGCAGTTCCTCGATCTCTTGATGGTGCCGCTCTGTTTTGTGGCGCACTAGCGAGCGGTAGAAGTGAATGGTGAACACCACAAAGATCAATCCAACTGGCACCATGATGATAGTGGAGGCCAAAGCCGCCTGCCAGCCGCTGTGGAAGGGCTGAACCGCGGGAGAGCTGCAGTTCTGCTTGAGGGCTGCCCCAGAGTCAACCGGCAAGAACTTTATCCAGCAGAGGAGCACCACCTCTACCAGGAACAAAAGGATCCCCAGAGCGGTGGAAAAGCACCAGGCCAGCTCTATATAGTGGTGCATCCTCTCGTGGGGAGACTCGGAGACGGACTTGAGATTGTGGATGTTGCTGACAGCTTCCACGTTGGGCAGGATGCAGGTGCTGATGTGGAGGGCGAACAGGTGGACGGCCACCAGCACTGTGGTACACACACTGAAGGCAATGAGCAGGAGCGGGGGGTAGTTGTACTGCATCTCCAGCTCCACCTCCACCATGGCCACCTGGTCACAACCACACGAGAAACAAGAAAATAACACTACTGATGGTCACCTAGAACGTGTTTTGGCATTTTTGGCTTTTATTAGTATAGGACTGCATTTTAGACAGGAAGTGAAGTGGGAGGGGGCAGGTGTTCGAATCCCGACACAAGGACCTTTCCCAAACCTTTTCCCCTTTCCTCTCCCACTCCGCTTCCTGTCAATTCTGATCTGTCCTGTCACAATAAAGGCAAAATAAAATTGTTTTATACTTCAGTCAATAACTATAAACCACGTACCTAAAGATTCTCATTTCTATCCTATAATAAAATTGCTAATATTATAATAATTGAACTAGCTAAAGTCTTTTGTCTGGTTCAGATCAAGGTTTGTAATGTTACAATTAATCTCAGAACTGGCTGGTTTCATAACTCTTTACTGAAGAATGTTTGAAGTCCCTATGGAGAAAATGAACGTGAAAAATACTTCCGATCAAGTGGGTGGTCACTGTTATGCTCTGTCTTGGCCAAAAGTGGTTAGACACAAAGTTCTATCAGACAAAGACAAACTTATCTCCAAACCATCTCATGCTTCGGAGAATTTCTGCAACCCACACCCTTTGTACGAAGTTTAGCAACAGTTTCCTGATACATTCACTGAAATAAAATCTACACAAGAGTGTGGCCGTGACAAGGGTCACATATATTTAATAGCTCCCACACTTTTCATACTCACCATGGCAAAGCCAGACAGCAGGGCTGAGGTTCGGCTGGAGGCTTTGAGCTTGGCCCTGCTGAGGTAGAGTTTCCTCCATGAGAGAGCCTGGACCGAGTGGTGGTTGGAGGTGACCAGCTCCAGATAGCTGCCCCGAACCCAATCCCTGTAGTCCATCCCACCACCATCCTGCAGCCGGTCAGAGCCCCCGGGCGCGGGGGAGCCCATTGGTACACTGAGCTCACTGCTCATAGTAACTGTGAATAAGTTTATAAACATAATATCATACAATATAATGTTCACTCTTTTATAACATAAAAGCAGTGCATATATATATATATATATATATATATATATATATATATATATATATATATATATATATATATATATATATATATATGATAATCATGATAATTCCATGGTATTCTTTGAAGGACCTTTAAATACCATGTTATATGAATAAGTTAATCATTCATGAAATTATATGTGATATAAATATATTTAAAAATGTGAAACATACCTTGGCCTTGCTCTGCTTTCATCACACATCTCTGGTTAAACAGAAAGTTAATATGTTAAATAATACAAATTACAACTAACATTTAGAATTAATAAATGCTAAGATTAACACAGACAAATAATATACTAAAAATATAGCATAAATTAAACCGAAGTCCTTTTTATTCTGCTAGTCTTGGGCTCAATGGTGCTGTATGCATTCACAATACATGGTTACTCTTTAAAATCATTATATAAATAAAAAGTATTAAATTAAAATATTTAACAATAAATTCATATATAAAAATAATCAACTTTAAACATCACACAGACTTATCAAATACCTAAACTAAAACCCCAACAACAGCTCTTGATATCTTTTTCTTCCCTGGCTGCTCACACAATAACTCTATTATCTTCATCCTCACAGACATCTGCATCAGACATACTCGCTTTTAACTGCACCGAAAGCAAATATAGTGCACCTCAGCATCTGTATTCCATTGTTTTCTGCTACAGCCTGGTCAAATAACAAAATAGAAAAATATCATTTTCGATCAACCTCATGCAAGTCTAGGTCTGAAGCTAATAGTGTTCAAGGCGGAAACAATTCAGTTCTGTTGTTTTACATGTTATTTTAAAAATGATCAGTGGCCTAGCGTTCCTAGATATGGCCTAGATAGAAAAGATGACTATTAATCTTTCTAACCTCCTAAGTGATACAAGGAATGAGTTGTACCATCAAAAATAGAACGGTGAATAATTTTTTTTTACCAAACTAACTGAATACTGAAAGCTGATATATTTCACTTTTACAGAGACATGTGAATATCATGGTATATATATATATATATATATGTAACTATGGTAATGATTCTACCGTCTGACACCATCACTGTACCAATGGTTTTTCCATAATATTTTAGATAGCACCTTCTTCTTAAGTCAGATCATACAGTGGAGCCACACATTCCTACAACAGCTAGCGTGTGGTTATTTCTACAGATGAATGTAGCTGCGGTGTGTTGGTTATTGAAATAGACAGCAAATGTGCTCCATGTCTGA
The DNA here is from genome assembly GCF_963082965.1 of Carassius carassius. Lineage (NCBI taxonomy): Eukaryota > Metazoa > Chordata > Actinopteri > Cypriniformes > Cyprinidae > Carassius > Carassius carassius. Next base: position 18,023,491 of record NC_081759.1, on the reverse strand, counting down.
CGTACGGTGGTAAAGTTTTTTTTTTTTTTTGCCAACTGAACTCTTTGCAGCCCATTATGTTTTGAGACCTAACTAACTCAGATAGTCATAAATATATGCCCTTTATGTTGCACAAGGCTTCGTTTCTAGGGGGAAAAATTAAAAAACTTAACCATTTAAATTAATTAAACAATTTAACTACGTGTCATTATAATATAAAACCAATAATAAAATGTTCAGAAAAACATCTCTGTTATTGCACAAAGCTCCATTTTTGGAATTACCATTTTATGTGTTTTATAATAATTTTACAACTGTTAATGTATGCAATAATAAAAATCCTTTAAACGACAACACTATTTGATCTAAAGGTATTAAACCAGCTGTAAAATATTCAGAATATTATTCCCTATAATGCACAAGACTTGTTTTTTTTTATGCCTTTATTGTTTTTATATACAGACATAATTAAACCCAAGTCTTGTCCATCATAAGGAATAATATTCTGAATATTTTACAGCTGGTTTAATACCTTTAGATCAAATAGTGTTGGCGTTTAATGGATTTATATTATTGCATACATTAAAAGTTGTAAAAGTATTATAAAACAAATAAAATGGTTCTTCCAAAAAATGAGCTTTGTGCAATATAAGGAATGTTTTTCTGAACATTTTATTATTGGTTTTATATTATAATGACACGTAGTTAAATTGTTTAATTAATAAAAAAAATCCCCTAGAAAAACAAAGCCTTGTGCAATGTAACGAGCATATATTTATGACTGATTCAGTTTGGGCTCAAAACATAATATATATATATATATATATATATATATCCAATGACCGTCAAACTAACTTTACCCTCGTGTCAGACGCTTGGGACCAGAATAAAACTTCAGGAAAAAGGGTTATTAGTGAACAGCCGCTGTGCAAACATATATGTCCAAACAAAGTGTGTTTCTGTGAGGTCCACTAATTAACTTATAAATCGGAGCACAATGAACGCCAGGCCACAGATGTGTTTCTCGGCACACACAACTTCCCTCCAAACCACCACAAGCACAATATATCAGAGCATCAGCGATCAAACTGCACAGCTTGACTGAAATCATCTTTGTGCTCGCATCCGACTCACCTTTGCTGCCAGTCACTTTCTGTGTTCACATCCACATGAGAGCCGACACACAAACTGGATTTGGGAGATAAATGACCGTTGACAGCTCTAGCTGGACTCGCTTTTCCATTCAGCGCGAATGCGATCTCCGATTCCTCAGCGAATCATCCTTTTGAATCGGATCTTTACAATGTATCGGTTGAACAAAACCTGTTCACGACTTGACCTGATTTGTTCGTTCACCATTTGGACTGAATCAGTATCAGTATTCAGTGCGGTTCTCGAGTCACCAATTCACTGAACTAACAACCGTCTCTGCGATGACTCACAACGAGCCAAAATGCAGAAATATAATCTACTTTAAATATGTTTTGACTGAGTTGTATTAACCCATAGAACCAGAGTATAAATATCGATGATTAATTTTCTGTGATGTAAATTCAAATTATGCAAGAACTAAAAAGTGTATAGCATACATGAAATACCATTAGTTCAAAAATGTAATAGGAAAACACAATAAACAGCAAGATGTTCATGTATGTTCGTTAAGAACAAGTAATATGCCACGCAAGGATGTCAGGGACCATGTCGAAATGTAAATACGTGCTGAGATAAATAATCAGTGAATCAGTTGTTTGAACCGGTTCTTGAATGGAACAATTCGAAAGAATCGGTTCGCGGAAATTAATCAGGCTTCTGTAGCTGTCACGTGATCTCCCATACGCTCTCTGAATGCATCGCGTGACGTCAGAATTTACGATTATAATTAACGTTTATTTATTTATTTTATAAAGGCGGGATTTTCAACAGACATGTCAACCAACCCGAAATCAAAATGAGTGACAGGCAGAAAGCGTCCTCTGTTTGCCCAGTTTAATAACGTGCACCAGGCCCCTTTACTCCTTCCTTTGCTGTTCACACTCTAGTCTAGACCTATGGTCTAGAGCTGGGAAAGTGATTCTATAATTAGATTTAAACAAACAGGCTATAGTAGCTCAAAAAGTATAAGAAGTATATGCATTTTTAAATTAAATTGTGCTGCATACAAAATATCAAATCACAAATACAATGTGGCATCTGTAAGCACATTATGCTAAAACTTTTCTTCCAACTATCTTGAATCTTTAAAGTAGATGAAGTCAGTTTCCGTCCTATTCAACAAAGCCCAAGGTAGACGAACGTCGGTCCTGGAGAGTTTCGCTTCAACCCTAATCAAACACCCCTGAACAAGCTCATCAAGGTCTGAAGGGTTACTAGAGAGCTCGAGGCGGGTGAGTTTTAATTAGGACTGCGGCTGTCCAGGACCGGAGCTCGCCACCCCTCACAGAGGCCAGAAACAACCAGAAAATGCCACAATACGAACAGTGCCAGTGCATTAATTTAAAACCAACAAACAACAGAAAGAAAATGAAGGAAATCAAGAAAAAGACACAAATTTTCTCCTCCAGAATTTTATAATGCCTAAAAAATTATGCGTAGTTGGCGTCTATGTAATGCAAACTTGACATCAAAAAGAAAACAAAATACAATAAAATGAAACCTTCCTTGAGATCATTCTGGGTGCATCTTGCCACACTTTGTCCTTTTATATAAACAAAGGAAAATCTTAATATGTGCGTGTTAGTCCTTCTAAATAATCCAAACCCTACTGTACACCATTCGTCACTAAACCATCAGTACGTCCGTGTTGTTAATACTCAGATTCCACCAGTAGAGGGCAAACTGGGGCAACACATCTGCAGCTCTACAGAACAGATGAGGAGCAGAAAACACACGAAGGCTCCTTTTCTTGAAAATCGTTTCAAAGGGAGAGAAAAGAAACCACAGGCACAACATTACAAGACAAAATGTTACAGTTTACTTCTACGGTGTATGTGAAATGTGAACTTCAGCAGTTCAATTGGTATTTCAATAGAACTTTTGTCATTGGGGTAAATTTCAAATGCATTCAGGTAAACAAACTTCATGGTCTCTCTTTCTCAAATCAGTTGGCTAAACAATGATCAAACACCACATGTACAGGTGGGCAGAGTTTAAACATCCATTCAAACATGAGTTTGCTGGAGAGAAAGAGAGAATTCTACACTTTGCTATAACCCCAAAGAGGCTTTTTTACAAACAATTTCAAGCATGAAATCTACAACAAACTTTTAAGCTCATGTGGTTCATTTGAAGTGTCAAAAGCAAGAATGACAACATTTTTCTTTTTTGTAAGGCAGTCAGTCTCTATTCAGAGTTCATAGATGATTTGTGTTCACCACTGGAGTGTGAACTATCTCCAAAGAGTTCAAAATTCACTCATATTTCTGAGGAAAAGCAGGATATGTCTGTCTGGAGAGCATCTTCTGCAGGCGCCTGGAGTGTAAGGACTCGTCCCACTGGTGATGGTGGGCAGTAACACATTTGATTTTAATCTTGAAATCACTTGGTAATCTAAAGGCTGAAAGTTTTACAGAAATCACAGTTCACTATACAAATGCAAGGCAGTGCGAATTGCAAGCACGACACCCATAATCTGCAGAAAACACGATCCAAAATGTGATTCTGATGCAGTAATATGTGTGAAAAGACAACTGTTGAACATCCTGGTTTGGGTTAGACTTCGAGCTTTAAAATCTTCAGCACAGAAAATGACCAAAAGCTCTATGAACAGACCATGACATCAAACTCTGAAGCTCTCTCCTTTGCCATCAATGTGCCGGAGACGCAGGTAGACGTCTGTGCCAATGCCCTGCATCGACTGGATGGCCAAGGAACCTCCCAAGTATTCGGCGTAAGCCCGAGATGTAGGCAGGCCAAAGCCAAACCTGGAGGAGAAAACAAGTGGCATCACGGAGATGTTCTTCAATCCCATTACAGATCACCACAGCACATCCTAATTTATCCAAATCCTCAAAAAATGAACCTTAAACTGTGCCAAAATCACAAACTATTCTAAGCAGAAAAAAATATTATTTTAATTTAAAAAAGGATGCCAGTTGAAATCTGGTGTTCTGTAATTGTGATTTAAGACTGCTCGTAGTGAGGAGAGCCGCCCTTTAACAATTCACACTTACAGATCCAGATCGAGCTGGTTAAATCTGGATCATGTAGTGCAGACCACTTTAGCTACTATACTGATCTCGCAAGAATGCACAGAATCTGCCAAGTATTTACTCTTGAAGAGGTGAAAAAAAGCATGTCATAACTGAAAAAAAGTCCATCAATAATTTACATAAAAACCCAACTTTAGCACCAAACGTTTGAAGCAGAGCTTGTGCTCTTTTTCACATAGGTCGAGCTCCTCTTACCCATGCATGGGTCCAGACTGGGGGCCGCTGTTGGTAATGTTGTTGAAAAGGTTGCTCATGCGCGGATCCTGTGCGCTCTGTTCAGCTGTGCTGAAGTGGTAATCCATCACCTGATCCAAAATGCTGTGAGGAATTCCACCACCACGGTCTGAGATCCTGGAAAGTAAAACGCACTGTAATCATAGTTGAAACTTGAATGGTAGTGTGCATACACAGATATAAATACAACAGCATAACTTTTCCTGTTGAAACTAAGATGAACGATCATGTTTCATAAACCTTTGTGTAAACATCAAATAGAGTATAAATTTACATAGGACCAAAAACTCAGAAACAGAGAGGACTTAGCATCATCACTTCAGACCTCCACCAAACATGACTGAAACGACTCAATACAGACATGGAGGAACACCCGTTCCATAAGTTTATGGTAAAATAAACATGGTCCATGAGTAAATATGCTAAGTTTGGAAAGAGGTTTTAAAGGGGTCATATGATGCTTCTAAAGAGAACATGATTTGATGTAATAAAATGTTTATGTGGTTTAAGGTATAAAAAAACATTATTTTCCACATACTGTACATTATTGTTTCTCCTCTATGCCCAGCGTTCTGAAACGTGTTGATTTTTACAAAGCTCATTGTTCTGAAAAGTGAGGTGTGCTCTGATTTGTCAGCTATCCTGTGTGTTGTGATTGGCCGAATACCTCAAGTGTGTGTGACAGAAATGTTACGCCCCTCACCATACTGTGATGCCCTGTCCGGCCGGAGCGACGAGACAGAAACATAAAACCCATTATAATCTTGATATAAACATGATTTCTAGTAGTGTCCTCTTTTGGAAGGCCAAACAAAGTAGCTTCGCTTTTACAACCATACACACAGCGTCTATACAACATGGTGGCTGCTGCAGCAACAACACTACAACGGGAATAAAGGGTACCCTTTCTTTGCATGAACATCTGGGTGGCGTTACGCAAATCACCCCACATGGTGAGGTAGACGTGGGAGCGTGTTAGAACGAGACGTTTTAGGAGGGTGAGGACGAGTGTTAACTTTGATTAAGAATATCTCTTTGGGTTTTAGTCTTTGCAACTTCACAGATCTTTTTTATGCACCAAGAGCTTGTAACACTCCAAAGAGAAAGGAAAAATTGAAACCGCATCATATGACCCCTTTAACCAGACTGCTGATTGTGCACAGTGGGATAATGGACCTGGTTATAAACACAGCAGCACTCCACATGATGAGAGCTCAAATATCTGCTAACTAAACTCTTCACTATTTCCAGGAAGAAGCATTCTGCAGAGTTTAAAGCGGACCAACCACACCTAAAAGCCATGTATTCATTCAGATGGTTTTTCCAAGAGATCTGACTCAGCTCTCTTTAAATTCCATGCTCTAACCACATGAAAACTCAGCATGATTTAGATTTTTTAAAATTTGTATTGTATTGTATTTGAAAACCAATTCAAATCGGTTTCAGTGTGAATAGTCAGTTGGCAACTCAAATGTTTTATTTAGAACTCATGTGCATGTAAAGTCATACAATGTATTATCATATGCAGGTGTGATGTTTCAATAGCATTAGCTTACAGACTCACCTTATGACAAAGTCTGTTTCATTGTTGGCGATTGTTACCACGACATCAGGCACATTGTAAGGAGTCTCCAAGTGACTCTCCATCGTGGCCCTGAAGAACACAAAAGAATCCATTCATGAGCAATCTTTTATGAACATCTGATCATAACAAACTCATGATGAAAACTTGGTATAGGCCTGAAATAACTGTAAAAGCTCTCCTTTCTCCTCTGACTGAGAAGCATGATAAAAAAATTTGTGAGCAAGGAAAGTGCATGTGACAGGGATTTATCTAAGACACTGGAAGCATCTTCAGGTCTTGAGCAGAAAGTTCATTTCCTTTGTGGGTATTATGATATATAGGCTAGTATACAGTGCTGATATACATCTACTGCCATAAAGATAGGACAAATACTCTTATTTGAACACTTAGGGCCATACATCTGAAGAGATCAGATGTGCTAAAACACTGGTCACATTTAAATCTAGACTTAAAACTCATCTGTTTAGCTGTGCATTTATTGAATGAGCACTGTGCAATGTCCGAACTGATTGCAATATATATTTTCACTGTTTTTTTATTTAATTTTATGTAAAATCATTTTCTAACTGTTTTAAATTCATTTTAAATAAGTACAGTTTTAATAATTTTAAAAGTTTTAAAATTGCTTGTTTTATTCTTGTTATTATTTTTCTTCATTACTATTTTACTTTCTTTTATGTAAAGCACTTTGAATTACCATTGTGTACGAAATGTGCTATATAAATAAACTTGCCTTGCCTTGCCATACTTACATAAAGAGGGCATGCACTAGTGCAAACTCTAAGCATTAAACTAATGTCAAGATTTAGATTTAACTGGTTCATAAATGCAATGCATGGTGTTCTTTAATTCATGCATTGTCACTAAATCACTAACAGAACTTTCCATTTCAATCTGTGCTTTTATGGGATTGTGATCTCATGTTTTGCACGGTTTAGTAACTGGCACTAAAATTGTTAATTCTCATTGAGCACTTGGATTTATGTATAAAAAAATAAAATAATAATAATAATTCTTACTCAATACTTCTGCAGTAAAACTACTACAGGCCAGATCAGTACATCATTGTCCAAAGTAATATTAGTTCATATTAATATATTTGAAAAAAAAAAAAACCTAAACAATATTCATAAGAAAAAATTGTGAAGTCATAAACTTCCACCAATCATAAGTTCTTCAGCTGCCCCGGTCCCTACCAATTTAATACAAAGTCATGGCCTCCCTCAGAAATCAAAAGAATGAGGGATGTGAGGACTATCACAGTCTGTGCCTTGGGTCACTCTCAGTAAACCAACTGTGACTTGCTCTTCTGCCAAGAACATGCCGTTCTCTCGTGACTGCCTGAAGAAGAGTCCAGACCAGAAACATGTCTCTCAATTTGTACGACAAGCTCAATACAGGGCTTTGGAGGTATTTGAGCCAAGGCTTAACGTTCTTTATCCTTACTGTAAAATAATATTTCTCTGTACATGTTCATGGTGGTTGTACTTTAACAGATGAAGAGCATCTAAACCTTCTGGTTTCACCCTTTATTTGAAAGTCAAGAGTTTAGCGGGCCATTTTAGTCATGATAACTTGCAGTCCCAGAACAGGAATTTCAGCTTTCTTATGGATACAATTATAAAGACCTCATAGGACTGTCCTCAGATTTTGGGGTTTTCTAAAATATGTTATATGAGCAAGTGTGTATTCTGGGCGGTTGTTAAGTCACTGTTTTGTAGTTGCTTATTGGTCAAAAGACAAAATATGGCCTATTCTCAAGTCCATGAGATACTTGTACTGATTTTATCATCCAGCAGGTAAAAAAATATCAGCAACTGTGACAGTCATGCATGTCTAAGCAAGCTAAAAGAAGTTTAGGAGGTCTGTTAACATAGTAACAGAAAAATAACCAGCTAAAATAATCATTACCAACGAAGCCATTTCAAAATTCTTTGCTTTAAAATAAGTTTGATACTATAAATAAAGATAAATGTGTTATGCAAACCTTTCAAATAACCTGAACATTTTTCATTAAACCCTTTTCAGAATTAACATTATTTCACTTTGACTTTGAAGTCTCTAAACAGTGAAGGAGCTCCACGTTTGATTTTCTTTCTCAATATAATATCTGGCACTATATTGTGTCTCTTTTTAGCTGAAATGCTTTTGGCATTTCATAACTTGTGCATCTGATGGCTGGGTCACAATGACCCATGCTTGCCATAACTGTGTCCGATTGAATGGCCAGCAATCCTGCACAAGCAGGAAAAGTTCCAAACTCAAATTCCATTCCAGGCTTCTTGCATAACATGCATAACATCTGAAATGTAAATGACTTTTTTTTCCCCTGGCGTTTCACCCAAGGCTATAGTGTTAACACACGGTTACACTACAATAACCCCATCATGCACTGACAGACAGGAGAAATTGCTCAGACTAGGGATGTCAACGATTAATTGATGATTGATTAATTGTCGATAAGAGATGCTATCGATTAACGCTGTCGATGGTCGGTTAACCTATTTAATGTTGGGCTGCGTGCAGCTCCAGTGTAAAACACATGCGAGCGGCTGTGAGTGACGGAGACCGTATATAAATGCATCATCATTCATTCATAATGTACAAATTAGGCTTTTAATGTGATTTAAACTTTAAAAGTACAATAAATAGAAACAGCTACTACATTTCTATTGCTTTCCATGTTGAAGAACTTTGTGTTAAGTCATTTCACCAGATAATTATTTCATATCGTGTGCTTTGCAGGGCTGCGGGACACAGGACAGAAAGGCTATTCATTCTTATAACTTGTTAATCCATTCCTACGACTTATTAATATGTGACAACTGTTCAGGTTTAATCAATTTTGTTTCTTAACCCATGATTTAACTGAACTGAGGGAACAAATTAATAAATCGAATTCTTAATTCATGAAAAATGGGACCTTAAAGGAATTGATGAAAAATGAAAAATTCAATTCAAACTTACATCGCAGTCTGTTCATTATCAAAATAAAATACAGTCAACCAAACATATAAAAGTTTACACTGGGCAGTTTAAATAAGACTGTAGTATACCGATCCAATCTGCGGTTATTCCAAGGACGTTTTTGCTCATGTGAAGAGGATGATATTTTCTGTTTGTATGCGAATGCGTGTAAAGTACAAGCCTAGTAGTTTAGATTATAAATAATAGTTTAACATTCAAATACACTGCAAATTTCAAAACATTTGGATTTGTGCCGAATAAGACGTGATCAATAACCTCCAAATCTAGCCGAACCCATGCTGGCTCAGTCACGATCTAATGCACTGTAAATGACGGCTCTTTAAAAACATGAAGGCTTACCAGGACACAAAAACTCAAAATCCGACATTTTCCGGAACAGGATCCAGCAGGATCAAACTAAGTACTGGTCATAAAATGAAAGCACTTCACTTACTGCACAGCACAGCCAGCACGTTGCAATTGTGTTTTATAATACAACAACGAGCACCAGGAAACCATTTAAAGAGGTGCGTTCAATATTCAGTAAAATTATCTCAAATGTATGGCATGTTCTATTCATTTTATCAAATGATCATAATCACATCTATTCATTTCATAATCCTGCTACTAGCATTTTATTCAAACTAAACCCCCTTTAATTAGGGTGATAATTTTATTGAAAAAATGTTTGAGTGGGAAAATCCTGTCATGCCGGTGACTGCATGGCTGCAATAGATGCATTTTGCAGCATTAAGGTTAATGATTAATCGATTAATTGATTGTTAATTTAAATGACCAAAATTGACATCCCCTAGCTCAGACATATATTTTTGGTCGTAGTTCATGGAGCAACACATACACTGTATTATACCGGTAAAAGTTCAATATTGTCCATGTAAGCAGCTGCTAAAACAACACTCACCACAGTCCAAATAAAGCAAATCTGACTGTCACAACAGGATTAGATAGTTCAGATAGCATAGTAGAATGAGAGGTGTATCGACTCGTGTGTGTCACATTGACCTATATGTGACAGGAATGTTACCTCATGGCGTTCTTTAGCAGCTCAGGCAGGATGTAGTCCAGCGGCAGTGGAATGAAGGGAAAGCGGGCCGCCACATGGCCATTAATGCGAACCCGTGGAGAGTTCCCGTACTGATGCTCACAGAGCCGTCTGAGTGGAACAGAGGAGATCAAGACCATTACAAGTCTTTTAATGAAATTTTGCATAATTTATTTACAAATTTAAGCATAAGTCTTCAAAATGAGATTATTTTGTGATCATGAGAAACATCAAATAAACTGGTCAAAACACTAGCATTATACAGAAATAAACACAAAATTGCATACAGAGAAAATGAGGCACATGCTACTGGTTCTGCTTCACCAGGTTATGCAAGCACTGGTAAATTAATTGCCTCAAGCATTTTATTTAGTCTAAAAACATTCATTTTTCAAATAATTTGACACTAATTAAAGCGACCGTTTCATTTATAGCCAGTAAAATGTGGTCTCTGTCTGGTCTTTGAGGGAAGGCTTTGATCATGAAACTGTTAAGAGGAACAGGACAGCTCTGCTGACGCAGCATATTCACAGTCAAGACCAACAGAGCAGCCAGACCTCCAAACTTGCATAAGACCATTAAAAATAAAAGAGATCATTATTTCAGATCAATCCACATGAAAGCCACACAAAACCAAAACAAACATACTATTATTGGGCAGAAGACTTTAGGTTGAAAGTCAGCTTCGTATAGAGGAAGAGAAACTGATCTCTCAGATCAGAATGAGAATGCAGAGATAATTTTTCCATTTGTAGGCTGAAGGGATGAGTGACTGATTGGAAAAAGTAAAGTGAAATAAGAGTGACACCGCTGACTGCATATGGCACATAACCTGCATTGTGACCTGATGCTTTTCAACAAAGTCTGACATTTCAGCAAAAGCATTTCAGAATAATAGCAAGATATTATGGTACTATAAATTCACAACAGAAGCAAACAGTTAAAGAAATGTTCACGTGTACATCATCCAAATCTACAAACCTGGACTGTTGACACATTACACTCATGAAGAAGTAGTAAATACATGTTTTGCTCCCACAGCAAATGTTAGACAGTAGTTAAACAGTGACCTTTAACACTCATCTTGGTAAATCACAAATGAGAACTGGGCTTTGACCCTTTCCTTGGGCAAACAAAGCGCACGCACACACACACACACACACGCACGCGCACACACACACACACACACACACGCTGCTGTAAATGGAGCTGACTGTGCTGATAACAGAACAAAAGAACTCAATAACCTCTTAAAATAGTCCTTGAGTCTTAAGCACTCACATATGGAAACAGACAACAGGATGCAGGCAGATGGCAAACAGAAGGAAGTTAAAAGGACAGCACACTCACCGAGCAAAATCAACCCACTTCTCGATGATCTTTTTAGGGGACAGGCGGCGGCATATAATGCCTACAAAGTCAGGCTGAGATAGAGCAAAGAACAAAATGTAAAAAAGTAACAAAATCACACAGTAAGCAAGCATCAGTATTAATGCTGGGTCATGTGACTGCAATAACTGTGCCAGCTGGAAGAGATATAATTTATACTGCTTTTGAATCTTTCATAGTTCAGCTCGGACGTTTTTCAGGAGCTGAATCAATCTCATTTTTGACTCGGTCTGTACTAGTTTGATTTTTTTATTACCTTTTCGAAATTTTACAATTAACATCAGTAGCATCACAAAGCACATATTCAGTTTGTTAAAGCTGAACATGACAATTCCTACTGTTTATTTATTCCAGTAGCTCAGTCTGAATAAATCAATCTCCTTTTATTGGCGATTAAATTACAGCAACCAACTGGAAAATGTGTTTCCTGTCCTGAAGCATTACAGCTCTCAAGTGAGTCCACAACAGATTGTATGTTGCAACAGGGCTCTTTGTAATTTGACAGCAGATGTGGGTGGGGGGGTCTCCACTTGTATATTTAGTCTATGCATGTGGCTCATGTGAAAATATTGGTGGTCCACTTGGCTGCCTGTAGGAGACACTTGCATCACTGGACTGCATTGCTCTTACTGCTGTGATGTCCATGTGCTCATGGGTATTTTAAAGAAGACCCGGAGAGCTTCCTAATATGGTTTTATTTACTGTACATAGCACAATTCACTGCTGGTTATATATGCGCTATATAATTCTGTATGTGACAAATAATAATCTTGAATCTAAACTTATCGAATGCAAAAAAAATTGCTGGAAATGACCCTAATGCTGTAAGAAATGGTGGTGGTGCTAAAATATTAAGCTAGGGACATACATTATCCTCGTGCAGGGCAATGTGGTGTGTGGCCAGCATGCGTATGCCCAGACGAGACGTCAACGTTGTGTCCAAGAAATTACGAACCAGAGTCTCGTCCTGAACAAACAGAATGCAACAAATAATGAAAGAAAGAAAGAACTAGGTCTGAGTCACAGATCACAAAAACAAAAGTATAATACGCACCTTGCAGAAAGACGCTATAGTAAGATTATTGTGCTGATAGTGAACTTTACCGTTATGTGCTTACGACATTCCCTGAATCCTTCCGCTAACATGGTGACAACATCTGTGTGATCATCAAGAAGCTGTTTTACAAGTTTGCTATAGCGAGCCTCAGTCTCCTGGTCTTTTATCTGAAGATAAAGGTTTGCAAAATAATATTGGTTAGGTTAGCAAAATAATATGAATTGTTAACTTTCATATGTAATAGACAATTTACAGTCATAGTTAAAATTATAAAATCTAACTGGGTAATTATCATATCTTAACTCTTCTTTTCCCTTACTATGTGGCTTGTTACCAAGCAAATACATGGATCAATTTACACTAACAGAAAATGCTTTTGATACATATTAATGAATTTGTTTCTTGTTATCTTTACAACCTTGTGATGTAAATGTTGCACTTGAAATATAAAACGGATGGATGGACAGGAAAATACATTTCAGACAGTGGAGATGAGGCTCCTTCAATATACAATTGACAAAGCATACAAAAATGTAAATACATATATAGAATTACAATACTACAATATTAAAATGATACAACATTACAGTGTTTTTGATCAAATTAATGTAGATTTAATAAGAATATGAGACACCTTTCAAAAACACTTTTGTAGTGCACAGTTAGTGTACACTTGTGTCATTTCATAGTTTGGATGACTTTACTATTACTCTAAAATGGGTGAAAGACAAAGGTAACCGAATGAGGTAACCTTCAAGTTGTCTCAAGTTGTCCATTTCCAGTTAGTGAAAAATGAGTATTTTTCATTTAAACTGCCATTTATTCAAGAGCCAGCATTTTACATAGTCAGTCAGTCAACAAAGACTTCTGTTTCACTGGTGAGAAGTGATAACTCCACACCATCTTCTACAGCGGCTCAGTCAGTACACTACACTCACAGGCCTCTCAGGTTACAGAATTAATTATGGAAATTTACAAGCTGGTCAACAGTTGACTAGGCTGTGTATGAACTCATATGTGGAGGATTGGTCATCTTGCACTTACAGCTGGGAAGTCGCTCAGCATGTGGTAGGCCCTGATATAAAGCTCGTGCTGTGGAGAAAGAGAGATGGACTGAGTACAAGATATGGGTAACAAATGTGCTGTGGTGCAGTTCCTAGAGCTGGTGTTCCCAGCATTCTCTGAATCCCATTCCTGGCCCCTCACCAACCCTCTAGAAGCGCATGGCTTACATTCTTCTATTGATTCGAGGAACAAATTGATGCATGCTTGCTGAATAAGGGTATGACTAACCCCAAACATTTAAATGGTATTGTAGAATAAGAAGATATTTGACTTGAAGATGTTCATACATTATTAAAAAAAAATTAATAAAAAAACACTGATTAATAAACAAATTTTGAAGGTCAGCATTTTTTTTTTTATTCTGCAGACTCAGTTGTTCCGAACACCTCTGAACTCAACTTGGTGAACTCACAAACCAAAACAAGCTATAGACGAGAGTCTCTTCTGGGGCAGATGTAGGTAAAAGTTCACAGAAGGAGGAGGACTTGCTGAAGGAAGTAAACAAGGAGGAGAAAGGGGAGGGAACCCGTTTCCTCATTCTGTTTATTACTTGGTGTTTGTTTGGTCTGTAAGTGGACCATGAAAGCGAGAATTGCCTGCAATGTTCATTTTAGTTATTCATGTTTTTGTATTAAATTAAATTAAATGTATGCATTTAGCAGACGCTTTTATACAAAGCGACTTCCAGTGCATTCAGGCTATCTGTTTTTACCTATCATGTGTTCCCGGGGAATCAGACCCCCAACCTTGTGCTTGATAGCGCTACAGGAACACATTATTATTAGTATTATAGACATGAACAACTCAAGGAGGCCAGGATATCATAACATGTTTAACTTTATTGAAGTAGACTGCATTTATTAAAACAAACATCCAGTAAAAACTTTTAAATTATTGTAAAATAGTATTACGAATTAAAATAACTGTTCACCATCGTCCTGAGTGTCACAAAGTCCTTCAGAAATCAATCCAGAATTAATCACAGCTGAATATAGTAATGCTGCTTAACTTTTGAGGAAAGTGAACTTACTATTGACTAAAGAATCTTGTTTTTCAGGACTCTTTGATTAATAATGTGTACTATAAATATTTTTAACATGATAAACGTCTTTACTGTCATTTTTCATAATGCAACTTACTGACACCAAACATGAACAGTAAAGTACTTTCATGAGATAAGAATAGAAAAGGTATGTTGTTTTTTCTGCACTAAATATAACCCATGCTTGTATTGACAAAGCCCTTTTTCTGTCCATCAAAAATCAATTCCAGGACTCTGCTTGAGGGATTCAGCAGGACATCACTGCAGGGGTTTGAGAAGACTGGCATTGAATCGAACATGTTCAGTTCAGTTCTCCGTCTGAACCCCAGCTCCTCATCCCCCAATATCCCCTCTGAGAGAATCAAGGGGGAAGCTTCTCCAACAAACTAACTTGTAAAGGAGACAGTAACACTACCCATCACAACAAGAGAAATCCCACAGGGACGTAGGGGAACTTACCACTTGGAGAATGGTTGGGTTGCAGCCGATGATGAAGGGCAGGCTGCGGAAGCCCTTGATGCGATGGGCGATACGGACAGGCAGCTCTTTGTGTAGATACTTGGCACTGCTCTGCATTGAATCAAATCACACACAGCTTCATTAGAGCTCAATATTAACTCTCATAATGACCATTTCTCCAATGCCAAGTAAAAGGTCTTTATGGACCTTGTAGCATGTTTATACCATGGTATGTGAAAATGTTAATTACCGGTATGTTGAATGTTACATATATCAATATATTACATTATTACCATTTAACACCATAAATGTATCATAATACCACCACCAAAAAAAAATTAATAAGATGTATCCCATGACAAATCAACATAATGATGCTAAACAGACACAAAGCACAGTTTATGTACTGACAAACGACTAGTTTTTAGAAGACCGGCTCCACTGTGGGTTGGGATAAATGCAGGACAGAGGACAGGAGTGTGTAATTACCAGGATATGATGTCCATCAGGAGACTTCCCTGCATACAGCATAGTGGCTGGTGTCAGTCTGACAGAAGGCTGTGAAGAGAACAGTACTGTTAAAAATAGCATGTACTTGAACTAAAAGTGTTCACTTCACGTGAATAGTTTATTAATCAAGGTTTCAGCCTGTTTTTGGAAAAGTTAAAGAATTTTTACCTATTCCATTTAGTTTGATAGGATCTAGCTATATCTGTATCTTATAAATGTGATTCGTGGGTATAGTTACATTTATTAATAGGCCTGTGTAAGTGAAGGGAGTGCATTAGAGTTCAGCGGCAAAGGACAAATCTAAATGTACTATTTCCAATTCACAAGGTTAACAATGTAAAACACCAGTGGTTCTTGTGTTTTAACCACATGCAAGAATAAATTAGACTTGATCAGAAAACATCATCTTACTTTGACATATCATTGAGAGATATAGTGTGATGCATTTTATGCAAGTAGTCTGCAATGCTGTTAAAAATATATAAATTAAATGCTATTTAGGAGAATTTCATCCAGCTTTTTGGCAAATAAAATGAAATATGAGCCTCACTATATCACACTATAAAAGCCATTTAAGGGATACAGGATTAATGTAAATGCATGAAGGTAAATGATGCCAGAATCTCCATGTCGGAGTTGATCATTCCTTTTACTTGTTTAAATTAAGGAAATATTCATAATGAACATTTTAGTAGAAAAGCAGCAGTGGCAGAGTGGTGATCACATTGGGTTTGATTGAGTCATGAACACTATCCCCAGTGAGCCGCTCAAAGTAGAACAGGTTACATAAGGATACAGTGTACACCAGACTTAACACAACATGATGGATCTTTATTTGCACGTTTGACATAAAACCAAGAGTTTGAAATAAAATGCATTTCCCAAATGATTGGCACATTTATAAAGCCTTCTGCTCTTGGTGTGACCCATGGCTTGTGGCCATTTAACTGATGACACATTATATGCTAGATGTTTATCTGCCTTGACCTAAGATATCAGCAATCAACACACTTAAGCATTCACTACAAAATAATAATAATAATCTTACTATTAAGACACATTTTGCTCAGATGGCAAACAAAGCAACTAACTTTCTCTTTAGTGCACAGATGCCGTACATGGTATATGGTATATGGGGAAAATGACTCAGAAAGTGAAGTGTGATGCTTAATTTAATGCGATGAAAATCTGAAAAGATCAGTTATTTTGGGGGCCCACTGTATTTCATTTTATGCGGTTTAGGTTTTGCGATAGAGGGTTTTATCATAGAGGTTATTAGCTGCTAAAGAGCTAACGTTAAATGGCATTTCACCGGATGAGGCAGTAAATACTAACTTAACCTTGGATAACTGAAACATTTGAGACTAGTTAACGTAAAAACGGTAACGTTAGTTGAGGGTCGTGAAAACACGAATAACGTTAACCCACAAAAGTGGGATCTTTAGGCCATCCAAACCATGATGGACGGATGGATGGATTGGAGACCACGGCGTTTGGACTACTAACTGTTACATCGCGGGGGTAGAGAGACAGCACTTGATGGAAACTTCTCGGGAAACGGTGACTGACCTTCTCTGCAGACGCGTCGATGGCAGACTGGTTGTAGAAAGACGTAACGGTTTTGGAGCGCTCCCGAGCCAGCTCCGTGTGACTGGACATGGACGATGTCGAGCGAAATCTCCTGTCTCCGAGCGGAGCGGCTGCTTTGGCCGGTGTGGACAGAAAGAGCCTGCTCACGCTGATCCTGCAGGCGCCGCTGCCCAGCAGCTCCATGGCCTGGCCTGTCACACGACGCATTTTTACTCTTTGATAACGTAAATAACAAAATTCAATCCCCTGCCTGTAGCTTAAAAATCCGTCTACCTCGCCATCCAATAGAGCGAGTTCATTCTTGCACAAAGGCACGACTCTGGCATCATCTCGTCGCTAGATGTGAAAATAGCCGTGTCTTCTGGTGTTTTATCTGAAGACCCTCATGTACAGCCAATCAGCGCGCAGAGGAGGCGGGACTTGTGGGTCATCACGACCTCAGCAGCAACTAAAAGCCAATGAGTCACGACGCAGCAAGGACAATGACACAGACCGAGAACAGGGTGTACTTCCTTTGACTAACTCTCGCAGATTATGCTCTGAAATATATTATGTAGAAGAGAAATAAAAATTTTAAAAAGCAAGACTATTATGTATTATGCTCTGTAGTATACTGATGTAAATTTATATATTCAAGTTTCTGTTCAAATGATCAACACCCATTAGCAATCAATCAGGTTATTCTAAACCGTTTAGATTTTAGTGGAATGCTATTGAAACATCTGAGTTACTGTTTGCTTTCATTGTATGGAAAAATACGCAATGGAAGTGAAAGATCACTCAGACTGTCAGTCACTGTCATTATGTTTAACTTCTCTGTTTGTGTTACACTAAGAAAGTAAGGCCTGAAACTGGCTTAAAACAACATGATGGTGGGTAATTTTGCGGGGTGGATTGTTCCTTCAAGTTGTTCACAAGGGGGAATTAGAAAGATGTAAGTAAAACCAATACTCCTAATGGAAAAAAGAAGGAATCTACATCATAGGACTATAGAAATAGCACTTTTAAAATATAGTTCAGTGACACAATTTGCCTCACAATGTCAAGGGCTAAATTGAATCATTAGGGAACAAGTGAACTAAAATGCACTCAAAATACAATCATTTCTGTAAACCAGTTAAAGCAAATGTCCACCCAAAATCATCATAATCATCATCAAAATCACCTACCAGTGACAGCTGCAATGCTTCACTGCCATTCACAAATCCTCTCCTGTGGCCTCATGGGATAGTAAAGTTTCCACTGAATATACATTTCATAATCTCACTGGAACTGTTTTTGTAGTCTTTAACTGTGATTTCAGACATACTTTTGTCACATTCTGTTTTTCTATATACTAGGAATGTATGGGATTTTGTATGCAGCCAAGCTTCATGTTGCTTACTTCGCTCATTACATCACATGGTAATGCTTACGGCAAGCATGAAGTTGCATATGACAGCTTTTAGGAGCTCTCCTAAAAAAAATGTCACCGGTAAATGATATTATACTATGTAATAAAATATTTGTAATCTTTTTTTATTTTCTTTAGTTAAAATACAACTTTTTTCATTGCATTATTGCTGCACCCTCACCACATAAATCTTGGAT
This sequence comes from Carassius carassius, assembly GCF_963082965.1. Taxonomy (NCBI): domain Eukaryota; kingdom Metazoa; phylum Chordata; class Actinopteri; order Cypriniformes; family Cyprinidae; genus Carassius; species Carassius carassius. The sequence goes on along the minus strand of NC_081759.1, from coordinate 18,004,753 downwards.
AGGCTACGTTATGAGCAGCAAGCTCAGCAGCAGTTGGAATTTGCATTTTATTTTACTTTTAATTAGAATTCTATAGACATTCTTAATTCAATTGGGAATGGGCACACAACTCTGCTGGGCTGAGTTTTATCAGGTTATAAAAAAAAAGCAAGAATAACATAACTGAAAATAAACTTTCAGGCAAAAGCTGAATGAACTAGATTTTTCATTTCACAGCTCAGATTGTGTAACACTCGCAATAAAATAACAAACACTGATTAAACTCAAAATTAATTTATTTGCAATATTTAGTTTTTCTATTCCTTGATAAAAACAGAGAATTATCTTGTTCCGATATGAGGCAAAGATGACGCAAGAAAATTCAAAATGAGAAAATACACATTAATGAGATGCCGAAACTAGCAGAAAAATATGAGGAGATGAAGCTGATATGCATATTTTGAGGAAAAGATAATGCAAGAAAATATAAAGATCCCTCTGGCTCTTCCGGGGTCTCTCATCTATACAGCTCCAACTTGGTTTATCGTCCCAATGGACCAACAGGGACTTCTGGGCAATTGGCTGCGTCTGGACCCTCTAACACTTTGGCTCCACTGGGGTCCTCCATAATATGAGAAGACATGTATGCACAAGTATAAAACATTGATGAATCAAAAATGAGAGCAAGAACAATCTCGCTTCTATGTGAGCTGAATATACTCAGAAAATAATCCAAAACAACATAATGCCCACGAAAAAGATGATGGTTAGTTAATCCCTCTGGATCTGCTGGGTTTCCACGTCTCTATGACTCCACCTTGGTCTGTGGTCCCAAGAACCCATAGACTAAATGCACATGAATGAGACGATGAAGACAAGAAATGGAAGGAGATGTAGTGAACGCAATTATGAAGCACAGATGACAGATGAAAGATGGCTCGTCGATCCCCCTGGCTCCTACATGAACTTCTAGGCCTTTAGCTGCGTCTGGACCCTCTAACTCATTAGCTCCACTAGGGTCCTCCCTCTGTAATATGAGGAGATGACACGAATGCAAGTATAAAGCATTGATGACTCAAACCGATGCGAGTAAAATATGAAAGAAAGAAAAAATTGGGAAAATACACATGAATGAGATGTAGCAAGCACAAAGTATGCAGCATAGATGACTGAAATATAAAAGACAGCTCATCAATTCCTCTGGCTCTGCTGGGGTTCATTTTCTCTATTATGGCTCCATCTTGGTCTGTCGTCCTCCTGGCTCCAACGCGGATTGACATGAAGAATGAACATGAACAATCTCGTTCTGATGTGAGCCAAAGATGATGCTTGATTATCTTTACAACCAACCATTTCAAAGGTCAACATTTGTGTTACAGATATGATATAGCTAACATGTATCGAAACATGCAATCATACATCAACAGTTTTACAGTGTATTCATACCAACTGTGAGCAAGCCAAAGGTGACAGTGGAAAGGAAAAACGTCCTTTGGTACAATAAGTGGGGGTGCCAGCTCTTACCTGTAACTTTACTCTAAAGAGTAGTAACCCAGGCAGGACTGTCCCAAGTATGGATCCATTCATACAACCAATGTGTCAGTTCTGTGCACAGGTGATCCTTGGAAATAACTAAATCATACTTCTCAGAGTATGAATGCTTCTCAAACAAGGACATTTAAGATCCTTCAGATGATTGTTCTGTCCACTGATGCTGTACTAAGAGCAGCTTAAAAGCCACACACTGATGAACATATTATTTAAGCCAAGTAAAGTCTCTGAAATGTATTCTAAACATATATATTAAATACAGTTTTTCAAGGTTACTTTAGATTTTTCTTACCACTGGTAAAATATTTTTTAAAAGGTGAGGTGTTGTAAAAAAATTTCTTCTGGTCAAACCTGTGAAGTCGGCTACATTAAAGCAGAAAAACAAATAGGAGAGAAATAAGTTGAGAAGTTCAGCTTAAGTTAGCCTTTATCACTGGATAATTGTGATACATAACCTATTGTTTTTTTGTTGTTGGTTATTTTCTCTTTGAAGCAGTGCAACGACTCCAAATAGAAACAGTAAAATTTGCTATATGCAAATTGTAAACAAACCATAACTGCGATAAAACGTTAGAAGTACTATTTGTATACCTTCACACTGACAGGAGAATCGCTCAACAGCCGTCAATAAATACTCGATCTTGCACTGTGACGTCACAAGACACGAGCCTTAAAGCCCTGAATATATAAGTGTTTTTTCTTCCTTTTTCTCGGGCAGGGAGCTAATGTTAACACAAAATGTTTATTTGTAATACTATGGAAGACCGTTCCATATAATACATCTCGCTTTTGAGGCATTTAATTAATAAAACTTAAAATTAAAAAATTAAAAATTAAAAAAATAACAGAGACCAAAATCAGAGATTTAAAAGTATGCCTCCCTTATTTGTTAATTAAATTAAATATCTTATCCGCCTTTCACTTACATTACCTACTTTTTTTAATCGTGCTGCAGACAAAAAAAAATCATTAATATATCAGTGCATTGATTCCAAAGAAACAAAACGATAATCTTGCTTATGAAATGAAGCGAATATAAAATTTTGAATATAACGTTATAACATATACATTTTAATAGCTACCAAGTATTTTAGAAGTATACCATGTCAATACCATAGATATGGGCAATACCATGTTTCTACTAGTTGTACATTGTATCATTTGAAGTACTTGTAAGTAATGGGTTAAATTAATAGTTATATTTAAGGATGCAGCTGAAGCTCACTATCTTACATGAAGGAAAGTGCAACAGTAAAGAAGTAAGCAACAACAAAAAGGACTGCAGTCTTATGTTAAAAACATGTTTGTAGAAAAAAAAAATCTAAATGCACCAAACGTCTAAAAACTGCATTAAATGTAACAAAAACAGGATAACAAATGAAAGCAGGCTCATACATACACAATACAAACTATTATTAATTTTTCTTTTATTTGTACACTTACATTCACAACTAAGAGTGAGGCACAAATGGGAATAATTTAAAAACAGGAAAAAATACTAAAAGTCCTAAAATGACGAAAGACGTTACAAAACAATTGACTTTAACCTACAAAAGTAGTCAAAAAGTAGTAAACAGAAATAGGAGCAAATTTAACACGATGGCTTACATTAGTCACTTTGAGACAATAAGTCTTTGACATGGGTGAATTAGGGTGTCTGATTTCCTCTTTAACTGCTTTCCTCACAGAACCATGATCTCAATTCAAATTGAGTCCAGAAACGCAAAGCAATAAAGAGGAATACTGCTAGCAACTGAATATTTCTTTGTTCTCATTGAATCTCTCTCTCTTCCAAACCACAGCCATGTTCTTTTCAGTAAGGACAACCAAGTAATTTATTAGATCAGGATCCATGGCAATGCTGTTAATAGATGGACCTTCTTGGGACTAATGCACCCATTCCGGCTGTAACCAGTGATGGCCACTCCAGCACCTAAAATAACATGAGCAATGAGGAAAATAAGATCCAGGGGCTCTGTATTCAAACATCAACAGTAACCACTCCTCTAGAGTTAAGATGCTGAAAAGATAAAATACCTAAAGATTTTAATGCTTCTGTACTGTAGCTAATAGGATTATTTTAGTGAGAGATAATGCCTTTCATGTTTCTGTACGACAGAAAATGGCTTAATAAATAAAACAAAACTGTGAATACTTGCCATCTTTTATTTGGTACATGTAAGATTATCAATTCCCAATCCAAGGTCTTACATTAACACATACCATATCGCTCACCCAGCAATGATTCACTTACCTCAGGAGCTGAGATTGTTTTTCCACTCTTGAACTTTTCCATTATGGTGCCTGGGATATGGTAGATCCACAGTCTGCCTTGCTCACCCCCACGCACCACATAACCATAGCCTACAAGAAAAACAGACCACATCAGTTTTGCTTTCAGATTTTCTGCATATCCGACACCATATTTCTGGGCTGTTTGAATGTGCATAAATACATAAAAATCTCACCAGTGATTTTGTATATTATTATGAGCACTGCTTAGGCACATTCTACATATTTTAGTCATGAAGAAGAATTGTCTCTATGTTGACATTTGACTATATTATATGGCTGCACCATAATCATAATCACAACTGTTTTGCTTAAATTATAATAACAATTGCCATTTTAGAACATCAGCTTCCATAGTTTTATATTACCTCATGTAGTTTTTTTATGTATATTATTTTTTATTATATAAATTAGCACTATCTACATTGTAAAAACTTGTAAAACAAAAAGCTTCTCTCAATAGCTAACCCTCTGAAATTCCTAATATTAACTCTATATTCAAATTATGTTAACACATTTCTAATAAAACAACAAAAAAATTAAAGGGACTGAGGAACTCATCAGAGTAGAAGGAACACTCAATGCAGAAAAATATAGAGATAGCCTTAATGAAAACCCAGTCTTCTGAAAACTTTACCTTCTAACAGGACAAAGGCCCTAAACACAGCAAGAGTGGCTTATAGACAACTCTGTGAATGTCCTTGAGTGACCCAGCCACAGCCTGGGATTGAACCCAATCAAATATTTCAAGAGGAACCTGAAAATGTGTGTCTGCCCACATCCAACCTGACAGAGCTTGAGAGGTGAAGAGATGAGGAGAAGAATGGCAGATAATTGCCAAATGCTGATGTGTAAAGCTTGTTGGCATCATACACAAAAAGATGTAAAGTAAAACATTTCAAAAGTTTTTTTCAATTCTCACTGCTGTGTGTGTGCACTTGGATGGATTAAATGCAGAGCACCAATTCCCGAGAGTATGGGTTACCATACTTGGCACAACTTTCTTTCAGATGTCTTCAGGAAAAGGGCTACCAATCCTGAAACAGAAACACCTTACCTGGGCTAAGGAGAAAAAGAACTGGACTGTTGCTCAGTGCTCCAAAGTCCTCTTTTCAGATAAAAGTAACTTTTGCATTTCATTTGGAAATCTGGAGGAAAACTGGAGAGGCACAGGCATTGCTGTGACGTCTGTTGGTGTTGGTCCATTGTGTTTTATGAAGTCCAAAGTCAATGCAGCCATGTACCAGGAGATTTTGGAGCTCTTTATGCTTCCATCTGCTGACAAGCTTCATGGAGATGCTGATTTCCTTTTCCAGCAGGACTATAGCACCTGCCCACTCTCCCAAAACCACTTCCAAGTGGTGTGCTGACCATGATATTACTGTGCTTGACTGGCCAGCCAACATGCCTGACCTGAACCCCACATGGAATCTATGGGATATTTTCAAGAGAAAGATGAGAAACTGTCGATCCAACAATACAGACGAGCTGAAGGCTCAATGGTGCCTCAACAGTGCCAAGGGCTGATCGCTTCCATGCCACACCTCACTGCTGCTGGAGTTTGTGCTAAAGGAGACCAGACCAAGTACTGAGTGCATAAATGAACATAATTTTAAACATAACATTACATAACTTGAACTTTTATGTTTTGCATATCCTTTTTTGATTGATCTTAGGAAATATTCTTATATTTGGAGATACTGGATTTTTGACTTTCATGAGCTGTAATCTCTAATCATCAAAATTAAAACAAAAAACGTTTGAAATGTTTTACATTACATGTAATGAATCTAGAATATCTGAAAGTTTCACTTTTTGAAGTTACCAAAAATAATAATAATTTTTTGGAGTTGCACCTGTAGTAGAACTATGAATAGGGTAGTAGAACTATAGAAGTATGAATTTCTGAATAGCCAGTGTAGCCACCTAGTGGTAATATAAGGTACTGTACAGAACTTATTTGCGCTCACTCACCTCACCGGGAACCTTGTATTTCTTCAGCACGTGTCAGGACTCACAGTAAGTCAAACACAGTTTTTCCTCTCCACATGCAGCGATAGTCCACCACTGATTTCTAACAAATTAAAAACAATGCCAGAACAATTAAAAACATTCAAGCATACAACACATGATAGTGCTCACCACCACTACCATTGATATTTATATACATTTTATGCAGTTGCTGTGTTCTTATAAAGATAACATTGATTTACAAGCTATCAGAATTTGTTCAAGCTTTTTGGATAGAGACTGCACCAAATTAATCATTTTTACTCAGTTTGGCTCACTGAACACAATAAAAGTGTTTGTTCCTAATGGAGTAGCAAAAATTATCCTGTTTTATATTATAATGAGCCATACAAGCCTGATGTATCAAATATGACACAAAATGAGTCTGACAGCTTTACCTCATTTACCTTTGTTGGAGTTGTGTCTGTGACCCTGCCTTCTTTTTCACTTCATGCCAGTTGCTTCAAATATTCTTTTGCAATTATTTCCATCTAAAAAAAGTTGAAATGCAACCACATTGAAGTAGGGTGACCATACATCCTTTTTTTTTACAGTCGTGTCCTGGCCAGGACTCCTGAATTGCCCAAAATGTCCAGGTTTTGGCTTTGTTTTCCTATTGTTTTCAAACTTGCTGTAGGTTTAGTAACAGTTTGACAAAAAAAGTGTGCAGACATTGTACAAAAGCAACCAATCATAGCATTTAAAAAGGAGACAAAACAAAGCAAACACATATAGATATAATGTATATGAGGACTATAGAGAGCATGACAATAGGAAAAATAAGCCAAAACCCTGACATTTTGAGCAATTCAGAAATCCAGGCCAGGACAAGTCTGATGAAAAAAGGACATATGATCACCCTAGTGAATGATATATGATTTCAAAATCTGTGTCTGTAAACACAATATTTGCACTAGAGTACCCACTCTCCACTTTGTGTATTCACTCAAGGAATTAGGGCCATATCTGATTTGGGTGCAAGCAGCATTAACAAAGCGCTTCTCCACAGCAGCCAGACTTTGGGCCGTAATGGGATCAGGGAGACTGAAGCTTCATTCCCACACACCAATCGCCTAAAGGTTGCCAAAAAAAAAAACACATTCAAGACAAACTGCATAGACAAACTGAAATGGTTAAAAAGTGGAAGAATCTTTTCTCACCCTCTTCCTGAGGATCTCGGTGCTGCCATGGTGAATATGATAGGCTGCTATCGAATATCTACGAGCTGATGTCCTTCCCATTGAACATCCTCAGCTTAGGTAACAGGAAGATCACTTTGTGTTCATCACTGACCTAAAAAAACCCCACATAAAACAATTCATAGTTAGAACAAGATCCATAGTGTCTAAAACACCACTAATTATGCCGTAGATAAAAAAAAAAAAAAATCATATCATCATATCTTTTTTTACTGTGTATCCTAACTACTTATTTTATTTATAAAGAAAGAAGAGCCTCTAACACTAGCATTCTCTATTCTTTCTACTTATTTTCTTTTTATTTATTATAAATAATGACCTTCTAACACTTGCATTATCTATTCTTTTTCGGTTTTATTGACTTGTTTCAGTTTTATTTAAAGATGACCCTCTAGCACTTGCATTCCTATTCTGTTTTCTTTTGATTTATTATAAAACAAAAAAACTGTCCTCTTTTTGAAAAACTAAAATATTATCACCATAGGAGTCCCATACCTCAGTGTGCAATGATCTGATTGACTTGAAATTACAAGAGATATATAGTAACAAACATATCAGTTGGTTAAAGGGGTCATATGACGTTGCTTAAAAGAACATTATTTTGTGTATTTGGTGTAATGAAATGTGTTCATGTGGTTTAAGGTTCAAAAAACACATTCTTTTCCACAATAATGTACATTACTGTTGCTCCTCTATGCCCCGCCTTTCCGAAACGCGTTGATTTTTACAAAGCTCTGAAAAGCGAGGTGTACGCTGATTGGCCAGCTATCCAGTGTGTTGTGATTAGTCGAATGCCTCAAGCGTGAGACGGAAGTGTTATGCCCCTTAAAGGGTTAGTTCACCGAAAAATGAAAATTATAACCCTAAGGTGCAGCATCAGCAACACCCCGCTAAGTACGCTAAACCACTGAGACATCAGGGCCCCCGGCCAAGGATTGTGCTGGACCCGACGCCCTCCAAATCTTCCTGATCATTGGGGAAGAAAGAGGAAGGGGCAAAGTCCCACCACGGCTGGACCACCCCAAAAGCTCTCTCTCCTGCCCGCTCTGCGATCTGGGCCAACTGTTGTTTCACCCATGCAAATCGGCATTATTATTAATATTTCACATTTTCAAAAAGAGAGCGTTTTTCCTCTTCCACACTCATCAGTGTTCGGGCCCCTGTTCAGCGGCCTGCCATCCGACCCTATCCATCCTCTTGTCACGCGGGCCGAGGCCAAGTGGGTTTGGGGGATAATAAAACACGGCTACTCAATGCAGTTCGCCCGAAGACCCCCGCATTTCTGTGGGGTGATTCCCAATTTGGTAGAAATGGACGACGCTCAGGTCCTCCGCTCCGAACTGATGACTCTGCTAAGAAATGGAGCCATAGAAATAGTTCCTCCCTCAGAAAGCGGATCAGGGTTCTACAGCCGTTATTTCCTAGTCCCCAAGAAAGTTGGTGGTCTCAGACCCATCTTAGACCTCAGGCTCCTGAACCTCTCCTTCATGAGATGGAAGTTCAGGATGTTGACATTGAACAGATCCTCACGCAGATTTGCCCCGAGGACTGGTTCTTCTCACTGGACCTGAAAGATGCTTATTTTCACATCCAGATATCCCCCCATCATAGACGATCCTTGAGATTCGCGTTTGAAGGCGTGGCTTACCAATATATAGTCCTTCCCTTCGGGCTGTCTCTAGCTTCCCACACTTTTACGAACTGCATGAACGAGGCGCTTTCCCCTCTGAGACAGATGGGAAAATGTTTATTTATCTTCTGTAGATGTCTGATGATCGCAGCATGAACCTTGATGTGTTCATTGTATTTTGTACTTTCCATGGGGCAGTAAGACCTGCATCCTAAAATACAGTCCTCAGCAAACCTATCTGGATAAAAAGTAAAAAACTTTTTTTTTGTTGCACACTTTGAATAGCTACCATTCACAAATACTCTGTGAATTTCTATGCTCCATATAGATTCACATTTTGGCAACTTTTAAAATAATTTTGTTGAAAAAGTGACTTACTCTTGTAAATGCATTGTTTCTGTTAAATACATTAAGGTGACAAACATGTCTGTTGCAGTGTGGTTTTAATTGTCAGTATATATAATTGAAACTCATCTACTGTATGTAGTGTAACCCAAATAAAGTTGGTGATGTAAATAAAAAAAATGTTTTAATGATTTATAATTTTATTAAAGCCAATAAACACAATATCTAAACTGGAATGTTTGAGTTTAGTCTGGTTGCCTTTTATCTGTACTTAAAAAAAATAAGTTAATTCAATGAGAAGACCACATTAGGTGAACTCAATTAAACTGAGTTGTCAATTTCCCATTACTCAATTAAACTGAGGGAATCACGTTCCTCAAATCATTTGAGTAGTCTCAACTTATTAGGGTTTGCAGTGCATGTAAAATGGCCATAAGAGTGTTTTTCCCATTATTTACAATGTACAATGTGTGTGTGTGTGTAAATATATATACATACATACATATATATATATATATATATATATATATATATATATATATATATATATATATATATATATATATATATATATACATATATATGAACTATAATTTCCATATTAATGTGATTTAATGTGACGCATTAAAATAGTCTTTTTCAAATTAATGCCTAAACTCATAAAGTCAGTGGCATTCATGTTGCATACACAGCGATCTGAAAAGCTTATTTATTCACTCTTTCCTTTGTCAATGCCAAGTAATTTTGAAATGAATCAGAACTGAGACACAGTGTACACTATTTTACAATGTACATTGTACTGCCAGCATAGTATTTACATATTTCACAAATTGTATTTTTAGGGTGCTTTCACACTAGCACTTTTGGTGCGCTCCCGGGTTCGATTGATGTCAGAGTTCGGTTCGTTTGGATGATGTGAACACTGTCTTCCGTACTCTACCGTACCCGAGTCCGCTTAAAAACGGTGGTCTGGGGTATGCTTCATGTGAACTCTGGTATGGTTCGCTGCTTATGTGAAAGCAATCGTACCAAATCACGGAAGTGAACCGCTTTTAATGACAAATTATTTGATGAAAGTGTGTTTGTGTTTCCTGGTGAGCGTGACTGACGCGCTGCAAGCAGAGAGATGTACATCTCATTTATGTTCGCCTTCAACGTTCTTTAGAGCATTTTCAGTACATTCGTAAGACTGACGCACGTGCCGTTATGTACCGAAGCTTTATAAACAAAACGAACAGTTCAAAATCGTAATACATAAAAGTGCAGAGAGTAATGTTATGCATTTGCCGCATATGCAGTTTTAGTTTATCCAATGAGATATGGATTACATATGTGTGGTACACAAGCCAAGAAATATTTGCTATATAAAATGGAAGTATGGTCAGAAAATTCTGGACATATTAGGAGCACACTTGGCCATGTAAACTCAACTCTGAGCAGAAGGACAGACTGAACTCAATAACCTTTAGGCTTATAGCCCCCGTCCTGGTCTGAACATCTGAACTCATGAGGAAATATACATTGAGGTACAGAGAAAGAACACAGACGGGAGGAGGGAGCAAGACAGAAGAAAAGGAGTAAGAAGGGAGGAGGGATTGCAGAGAGGCTATCTCACAAAAATATCTGATAGAGATCATGTTATAATCTAACAACATCTTAAACAAGTACTAGTTCATCCTGAATGGCAGATCAGGTTTTCACAACTTCACATTTCACATCATAGCCAGACATTCTGTAAGTAATATTTATGGTTACTACAAATTAGACCTTTCTACAATTTATATCTGACCTCGGATATAAAGCCATGGAAACTATGAGTCCCATGCTGGTGAGTTTTGGAGTTACTCTACCAAGATTTCTTCAGCGTGAACAATTCAAGGCGCAAAATGTGGAGGAAAAAACAAAACAAATGAAAAGCATGAAAACTTTGACGCTTCCTTCAAAAAGAGGGATAATAATGGCAGATTACGTTATATGGAAGTCTGTTTCCACCATTGAATTAAAAAAAATAAACAGGTAATTGTTACTACAGCGTTCTGTCACAAGTCCCTTCAAAGAGACCCTAAACAGTATTTATTGTTTACATTTCTTAAAAAAGAGACAAAATTTGAAAGTTGAGACTTTGTTTTAAACCAAAAAAACTGCTCTGTCTTGTCTGTCATTCCCTTTTTTGTCCCACAATGTATTTTTCACTGAGTGAGAATATGATGTGTGGTGTGACTTGTCAGACGTAGCACTATATCTAAATCTCTCTCTCTCTCTATATATATATATATAAAATTTTATTTATACTTGCAATATATTGGTTCTTTTTAAGTTTTTCTGCACTGGAAGATCTTGTCAGCAAAACAATTTCCCTGTGTTAGTAAACACAGTCAACAATAAAGTTAACTGTATATCTGATATATCGGATTCCCTAAATTATATTTCTTATAATGTACAGGTGCATCTTCAATAAATTAGAATGTCAAGGAAAAGTTCATTTATTTCAGTAATTCTACTAAAATTGTGAAACTCATGTATTAAATAAAGTCTTTGGTTCTTTTAATTGTGATGAATTTGGCTCACATTTAACAAAAACCCACCATCTCAACAAATTAGAATATGGTGACATTCCAACAGCTAATCAACTCAAAAAACCTGCAAATGATTCCTGAGCCTTCAAAATGGTCTCTGACAATCTTTGACACCCTTCACAAGGTGTGTAAGCCACAAAAATTAATTGCTAATAAGCTGGCTGTTCACAGATTGCTGTATCCAAGCATGTTAAAAGAAAGTTGAGTGGAACGAAAAAGTGTGGAAGAAAAAGATACACAACCAACCGAGAAAAACGCAGCCTTATGAGGATTGTCAAGCAAAATAATTTCAAGAATTTGAGTGAACTTCACAAGGAATGGACTGATGCTGAGGTCAAGGCATCAAGAGCCACCACACACAGACGTGTCAAGAAATTTAGCTACAGTTGTTGTATTCCTCTTGTTAATCTATACCACAGACAACGTAAGAAGCCTCTTTTCAGATGAGAGCAAGTTTTGTATTTCAATTGGAAACCAAGGTCCTAGAGTCTGGAGAAAGAGTGGAGAAACTCATAGCCCAAGTTGCTTGAGGTCCCAAGTTAAGTTTCCACAGTCTGTGATGATTTGGGGTGCAATGTTATCTGCTGGGGAAGCCCCTGTACAAAGCCTATTTTTATATTATTATTTTGTTTTATTTTTCATCTGAACCCATATACATTTTTTAATTGTGTTTTTATAACTTTTATATGTATATATTTTTTTCTTACTGTTGATATACATTGCATTTTATTGCCTTTATAATATTTGACAAAGATAATTTTTAATCTGATTATGCATATTGTTCTGAATATTTTAATCTATATTGCACTATGCTTGTTTTTGAAATAATGGTCCTCATCTATGTTACTTAAACCCTGTAAACCATTCAAAACAATGACTTTGTTGACAAAATTGCTGAATGAGTTTTAAAATGTGTTTTTTAAATGGGTTCGAGGACACGCCAAACAGTGCAGTGGTCAGAGACTCAATCTGATTACTGTGCATGTGCTGATGTGCAAACATCCAATCAGGACCCGGGAATCAGGTACGAGACTGAGCATTCTCAGCAGTGTCGGCAGCCAATAAGGACAGAGGATTTTAGAGTTTAGTTGTTATTATTATTATTAATTAGGATGTCAGAGTTTAATTAATTTAAGTGGGTGAAGTATAAAAAAAAATATGAAAAATATGGTTTCAGTACTGTATATAAAAACAATAAAGGCATAATTTGAAAAACCAAGTCTTTTGCATTATAGGGAAAAATATTATGAATATTTTACAGTTGATTCCTTTATCTCAATTAGTGTCAGAGTTTAATTCATTTAAGTGGATACAGTATATTAAACATATGAAAAATATAGTTTCATTATTATTTTTAAAAACAATAAAGGCCTAATTTGAAAAACCAAGTCTAATTCATTCGAGTTTAATTCATTTAATTTGGTACGTACGATATATAAAACATGAAAAATATGGATTCAGTACTGTATATAAAAACATTAAATGCATAATCTGAAAAAAAAAATCCGTTTTTTTGCATTATAAGGAATAATATTCTGAATATTTTACAGTTGGTTTGATTCCTTTATCTCAAATAGTGTCAGAGTTTAATTCATTTAATTGGGAACGGTATATAAAACATGAAAAATATGGATTCAGTACTGTATATAAAAACAATAAAGGCATAATTTGAAAAAAAAAAACAAGTCTTGTGCATTATAGGAGATATTATTTAGAATATTTTACAGTTGGTTTGATTCCTTTATCTTTAATAGTCTGAGAGTTTAATGGATTTATATTACTGCATACGTTAAAAGTTGTAAAATTATTATAAAACACATAAAACGGTAATTCCAAAAATGGAGCTTTGTGCAATAACAGGGATGTTTTTCAGAACATTTCATTATTGGTTTTATGTTATAATGACACACAGTTAAATTGTTTAATTAATTTAAATGTTTATATATATATATATATATATATATATATATATATATATATATATATTTATTTATTTATTTTATTTTTTTATTACGCCTTGTGCAATATAAAGGGCATATCTTTATGACTATCTGAGTTAGTTTGGGTTCAAATGCAAAACCACCATATTCAGTTCTGAGATTAAAAATTAGGTCAATTATTAATTCAATCTTCAAAAATGCAATGTATGTAAATGTAATATGAGTGCACTGCATACTTCTCAAGATACAATATTTAACTATATTTATTTCAGACACAACTGACTACACTAACCATGAAATCCATTTTGTCCAATAACTTTGGGTTTATTTACTATTAAAGTGCTACAAGCGTGAAAGAAACGTCTCTCTGCGCTCGTACTTCTTGCGTTTTGGTGATTATAGGGTTTAATAACTATTTTTAACATCAAGCACGTCCTGCTTTTGAATTTCTTATCCATGTTACCAAATCAATTTAAAGTGTAAAAACGTAAATGACTGTCCTAACCACAACCTCAAAACACACTCGAATCAAAGCCATTTCATTATGGATCAAGTGATGTTTTAAAATTCATTTGAAAGCAGTTCATCCTTGGCCATCGCGGTGATGATGATGAAGAGACTACGTCTAGGGGTCTATGTGACGTCACAGTGAGACGACGTCATTTTTAGAACTTTCCCGGCATATAAAAGCAGCGCAAATCTCGAGAGTCGAGTCACTTTGTTCTTGAGCTCCTCTACCGTGATTTCTCCTGATAACGCCATAACGACATAAAACTCAAAATGTTTGAAAAACTGTTGGAAGAAAAGCGTGCAGAGTTTAAAGAGTGGCATCGGAAGTTCAAAAGACGCGAGAACTTCCTTAAAAGAGAGTTTGTAATATTGCCAGGCTATCAGTGTGACTGGAGGGAAGATGTTATGGACAAAACTTGTTCCCCCTTCCAATTTCGTGGAAGAAAGAGCTTACTTAAATGGAAGAATGTTAAAGCCTTATTTAAAAAGGAGCGCGTCTGGTGGGACATGTTACCCCCAAAAGTACCTCCCCGTGAATACCGGGTCTTGTATTTGAATATACCGAAGGAGTGGCCTATAAGAAGTATGCTTCTGGAGGAACCAGAAGATGAGGCCAAAAACTGCATAATACAGAGCCACACCAGTGAAATCTATTTAGTGAAGCCTGTGACGATCGACCTGCACTCAGTCCTGTACCAGGCGTTTGAAGAGTGTGAGGCTGGGCCGTCTGAGGGAGCTGAAGTGTGAAGCTCAGCACATAAACGAGTTAACAATTTGGTACCAAATGGCAACAATTTAATTAAACTATTTTAACGTTAGAAGATGAATTAATATGAGTCAATGTTATTTTCATTGCAATGTGCACAAAATTACAACAAACTCTTATTTAATTGTTTTCTTCTTCCTACAGATTGGTGCTGAGTTTATGGTTTCTACTGACCTCCAGCAGTCTTTCTTTGATGGACTTGTTAAATATGTTCCAAGAATGTTACAGAGTGCAAACTCTACTAGTTGATGGACATCATTTACCTCTGTAAATAAACCCAATTTAAATTCATGTCTCACACACTTTGATGCCCTTTGATTGGAAAACATTCAAGTTTATTTTTATAGCGCTGTTTACAATACAAATCGTTACAAAGCAACTTTACAGAAAATTATGTTTCTACAATATTTAGTAGTAGCATATAAGTGATGATTGTCAGTTTGTGTACATATGACAGGATTTTTAGACAAATTAATACAAGACGTAGTCAGCCAGACGATGAACATTATTAATATTATTAATAATTATTATATGATGCAGTCACACTTGTAGCAATATTTGTTAGTTCTGTTTGTTGATTCAGGGTAAGCATCATCTGGGGTCCTCTGAGGGGTCAGCAATTGTTTCGAACTGGAATCGTGGAATCAATCTACACTGAAACATTTTTAGTGCAGAAGATTTTGGTTTCAGTACAATAACTTATGTCCAACTAAAATCTTAAATCCCTCAAACAAAATGTAATTTTATTTTAAATGACAAAACACTGGGACAACATAGAATGAATAAATAAATGAAATAATGGGAGTAATAATTAACAAGATTTTCATAATGGTATCGAATATTATATATATATATATATATATATATATACTTTTTCTCCATTGAATTGTTGTGTCTCCTAAAATGTATAATAAATATGCTTTAAGCCCCGGTGTCCTCATATGAGGACATGTATGAAATCAATATCCTGTTTCATAACAGGTCATATTTTGATTTGAAACCCCAGAACATTTTTCTGAAAAGTCCTGACTTAAAACTGACATCCAGACTTAAAACTGACAGAGAAATTTCAGAGAAATTGCTAAAGAATTACGTCATCTACAGAGGACAAAACTCCATAGCTGGTAGTCATGAGATTATGGCATGTCACCACCCACTAGTTTTTAAAAACTAATTAAAAGGACACCAATGTGTATCAGCTCATGCAGTCCTTCAACAGGGTGTTAGACCTAGTTAGATATTTTTGCATCTCATACCATATCCATAATTCATTCACAAAATAACAACACAGAATAAAAATAATACGCATTTATTTAAATTAAGAGTTAAAAATCATCACTTTACAGTTGTGAGTACAGAAAACTGTACATGCATTGACATAACAAAGTAAAGGCAATTTATAAAGCTACACCTTTAAAGCTCAGTGCTATATCTAACAACTCTGAGCCCAGTTTCTCCTGCTCCCCTCCCTGTAGAAACTCCTCAGACAGCTCCCGGAAGGTGCTGCACACTCTGCGCCCCTGAATGTCTTTCCTGTGGATGGCATGTTTCCACCGATGACGTGCTTCTCCATAGAGTACAATCAGAGATCTGCGTGGTAAATGCACAGCCACTCGCACTTCTCCATCATCCATGTCTCCCCAGCCTTGATCTAAACTCATTGTGAGGACGGTGTCTGAGAGCAGGTTAATGGTCACCAGGTGCTCTCCCCACAGCCAGCTATCATCTAAATGAGGGTCAATCGCAGAGCCTCTGAGGCGATCATAGTCTAGGTTGCATTGCTCTACTGGTTTGAAGGAGGCCAACTGAGGTGCCTTTGACATCCTGTCCACCAGTTGACGACTGATAGCAGGCAGGCCAGTAAAGTTTCCCACATGGACACGATGTTTCTTAAAGTTAACCTTTGGCCCAAAGTCCTGTGGATATATAAAACCTAAAATCTAAATGTGTTCTTGTCTTAGGACAACTTTAATCAACATTTTTCTTCCACTTCATACTGTTAATTAGATTTTATTTACAACTTTTATAACCTTACATTAACTGAGAAACTAAATTAAAATTCTGAACTAAGGAGATGTTTTTGCCACAGAAAACAAATAAATAACAAAACAAAAGAATAAAAAACAAAAAAGGTAATTGACTTTAACCAAATTATTCTGACTTTCATAACCACTTTAAGATCATACTGCTAAGAAATAAAAGGTTAATAGGAATGTATTTATTAGTTTATTCTTTCACGGTTTATTTTCTCATTCACCTGTTTTCGACGGCCTGACTGAGATTCTCTCCAGACATCTTGATCCATTCTAGCAATCAGTTCATTCTCTTCATATTCTGACACAAAATTCTCCCACAGAAATATTCCAGGAAATGCAAAGGACTGCTGAGTGCCGCTTTCCTCCTCTCGGACTGCTGACTTTGACACTGGATCATAGGTGAAATCATAATGTATCTGCAACAGAATATATCATTTTTTTTTCCTATACACACTACTAATGTTAATATTTAAGAAAACAATACTTCTGCAAGTTTGAATTAAATTGATCAACAGCGACATTTATAATACATTATAACATTTATAAAGTTAAAAAGAATTCAAAATTCAAAAATTTACCAATGTTTTCACAAAAATATTAAGCAACACAACTGTTTTCAACAGAAGAAATGTTTCTTGAGCAGCAAATCATCATGCTACAGTGATTTCTGAAAGATCATGTGACACTGAAGACTGGAGTAAAATGATGCCGAAAATTCGAATTTACCATTCAATTTATAAATGACATTTTAGAAAATTATAATTTAAAATAGAAAAATAGTTGTAAAATTTCACAATGTTGCAGTTTATTTTATTTCTGATCAAATCAATGCAGCCTCGATGAGCATAAGAGAATGATTTTACTCCATATTACAGTACATTGTAGGCTGTATACTGTACAATAAACAAATTTTTTGGCTCTGAACACTGTGCTTTCCATTTGTGAACAGTACTGACTGCTCAATATAGATTTTGAATGGTTGCAGGTTCATATCAACAAAGAACAATAATTACACTATCATAGAGACCAAGGTCAAGTTTATGAGATGCAGAGTACAGTACTGTAAAAATAGGGATCGAAGGAGAAAGAACCAAAAAAAAAAAAAAAAACATGCAAAGAGCAAAGCAGAGTAGGCATTTCTGATAATTTGAACAATGTATTTTCTATTTGTTGGTGTATTGTTTACTGACTGCTTGATAGTGTATATAATTTTGATCACTTTGTTTATGCTTTGAGAGCAGTGTTTGATTTTGAACAGAGGTAAAACGGTTTTGAGGTGAAAGTTTCATTTTGCAAGAGGAATCACAGGTTTTGTAAATAGTGCTTGAAGGTGAGGTTTTGTGTTCAATGTTTTCAGAAAATGGAGCAAGGTTTCAGAAATTGTTTTAGCAATTGAGAAAAACTGTAATAGTAATAATAACCACTATCAAATATCTTGTTTACAATATTTCTTATTTATATTCCAAGTGAGCACTATAAGTGTTTGTCTTTATATCTTTCAAAGACCTTGGGTGCACAAATTGCTCGTTTTGTTAACTATGAAAAAACATTCCGGTGGGAAAAATTATCGTTTTTTCATTATCATGTACTTTGTAGACGGTTCCTAGATGGCCTAAGCGCTAGGGCGCTGCTGCTAGATACTTTGTGTTTCAACAAATCGTGGAGAATTAAAACAATTAAACTGCGATGTGTGTTCAGTTCTACGTTCAGTTGCTTTTCAGATGAGCCATTTTTTTTAAATACAATTACACTCATCCACTAAGAATTTATTGATTTTCTTCCCGGCTGAATATCTGTCTAACATCCAACGTCGAACCAACTTTATATCGGTCAGAGAACCCAGTTCGTCTCTGGTGGCGATAGACAGTGTCGAATCATGTTAGCTCACATTCCGCGTGTCAAGCTTGTGAACTCACCAGCTCGTTCTTCTGTAGTAAATATTGTTTAGACTCCCCTGCCTCACATCTCAAACATGTTCTTATTCCTTTACAACCACAGTTAATATTCTCCATCTCTCCAGTAGCCACCCAGTTACATTTGTGCATCATTTTAATACGTCCCCTTCGAAACATCTGAAGGTCCAAAACAGTTCCTACATTGAAAGCTACGAGGTTAACAAACCCACGAAGCCACAATCAAGCCACAATGTTGAGATTCAAATAAATGCAAGTCATTGTATTTCATTACAAAAGTAAATTTATTAATAACAAAAAATAAACTAAATCACAAATGAGTGGGACACTGAAGAGAAAATTATGTTGTTAGAAGCTGGTAAAGATCTCTTAGTATTCATTATGAGAACTTGTCAACTGACCTTATAATATTTCATGAAAATACATAAATGGGAATATTGTAGCCCATTACAGAAACCGAGTTCAAGATTTACAGTTCAGTCCATAGTGAATCAGTTGTTGTGTTCCAGTGGTGTGTGGTGGCCTTCATTCGATTCCCTCTTGTTTGTCTTTGATGGCAACCTACAATAATAATAATAATAATAATTAAAAAAAGTCAAATCATTTTCTGGAATATACAACACAGCAGTTCTCATTCACTAATAATTGTGTGTATCATATGTACTGAAACAGAACAACTTAAAAATGTGAAATACAAGTGCATCTAAAAATATTAGAATGTCATAAAATAACACTGATGTTGCAAATCCAACTCCTCTGCTATTCACTGTCATTTAGCCGAATACTCTATATGTGAGTGCCAACAAGTTATAGCTTTCTATAAAAGCAGCAGGTCTGGGCATGTGCAAACAAAAGCACTAATATTATTGGTTGGACAGTTTTCTTTGCAGTGCAGTGGAAAAGACATTGTTGCATTGACGACATGCAAATGTTTGTGTCGGTCTAAACACACACATTATCAGCTGTTCATTCAATTGAAAATTATTGCACCAAATCTTGGTGTGAACAGGCCTTTATACACTTAAATTTCATACCTGGAGTTCTAGGTATCTAGTTCAAAAATCCATAATTATATGTATGAGCAATAGCAAACACCACTAATAAAACACAGCACTCCTCACTGAACTGAAAGCTATGTACATGTCACATACCCTGAATCGCTCCTCCAGAAGGGACAGTTCACTGATCAGATCAGTGATGGCATTAGTGAAGGCTTCCTGGGGACTGTAGTCTGGTGTCGTCTGAACACGGATCACTATCTTGTGCTCCAGAGGATGAGGAACCTTATATCCAGCAAACAGCACCTGAGGGTCCTTCAGCAGTTGCCTTACACAAAAGTGTCAAAGGTTGAATATACAAACCAACAGAGCATCACCGTGATCACAAAAGTGAGAGTAAAAAGTGACATGACATACAGCCAACAACAATTCCTGCCGGCCAGAGACTCGAACTCACAATCTTTGGATTACAAGAATGAATCTCTAACCATTAGGCCACAGCTTCCCAAAATGACTCAGGATATGTTTGGCCATCAGATGCGTGTGCACTTACGACCGGATGATGTTCCCCAGTGTGTGATCCTCTTTATTCAGTGTAAACAGACATGCATTTGGCACCTTGGTGTCTTTAACTATTGTGATCCTGAAAAATGAAGTTGAACAGGAATATTAGCCGATTTTTTCCCCTTTACAAACAGTTATTTGAGGGCACCATGGTACAATGATGGTAATAATATGGTACTTTGATATATACATTATAGTTATTTACACGACATACTAAAAAATGTCATGGTCCCATGTCCAAAAACGTTGGTTTTGTGTGTGTGGAGAGAGAGCATAATAAAAAAAATTACATTAGATACATATTTATGTCCAGTGCATAGCCTGCAAAACATCAAGCTCAATAAAGTATTTAGTCATATAATGAGAACAAAAGCTAGTCAGACAACTAACGTTAATTAACATGTTTTTGTTTTATACATGGACTTCTCGTTAGCCAACAAGCTAATGTTATACGCTTTACAAGCCAAGTCTTGTATTCCAGTGAGCTTACTGACTTTGTTTCATTACAGGTTTCAGTTAGTTATGTTAATTTCACTTAAAAGTTAAATAGCGATGTACTGAACTTACTTCTTTTCTCCCTCAAATAGCAAAAACGACTCGAATGCCGGTGGCGCGTTCATCCTGTTTAAAAACCAGCAGCGATGACGCTAATGGACGAACACTGAGCGACGCATGCGCAGTTTACGGCGTGATAATAATACGTCAGTATTTAAGTGCAGTGTTGAGTGGAGATCGCTGGAGGGAAGCGAAGAGCTGTAATAAAAAAAATGTCTTATTCAAAAATGCTTACCCGAAATGTAGTCTATGTTTTCAGTTTTCAGCACACCGACACAAAGGTGTGAAAAGTATACAAAGGCTACAATTTCTTAATTATTGGTTGCAGATTCTTCCTTCATAAGTTTAAATGATATTAACATAAACCTAATTTTGACTTAACACCTAATAACAATGTTATGATAAGGTGGTATTGAAGTAATGGTCTATAGATGGTTTGCTTGTGTTGCTTGTGGTTCTCCCCCTCAAGAAACTTTTCACATGATGAACACGTGTATACATTTGCACATTTTCTATTCATTAATGTACTGTACAGTACAATACACCAAACAACAACAAAATATTCTGCCCCAGCATCACATCTTTGGTCTGGGCCAGACCAGAGAATCTCATCCACATCTCAGGCTATACTGGCCCTAGCCAGGCAGTGGGGGTAAAATCCTCCTGCATGACTGATCCGCCCCTGTCACACATCAACTGTAATGTCTAGTCATTCTTTTTCCATTCCATCGTCTCCGTGTCCTACAAAAATAGAAGTACTGGCTATTGTAACTGTGATATCCTTTTTACAAAATGGAAGCAGACAGAAACTATCTTTGTATGTCAAGCAATATGATGCAAGCGTTGTTACAGAGTACAGCTCTCAAAAGTTACAGTAGAGTACACTAAGGCCTACATGTTTTCCTGCCTTAAGGTTCTTATGCCCAAGGCAACTGGGAAGCTACTTACTGTAAGTTTGGCTGAGCTCATCTCCCAGCCTCCCTCATAGTCATACCATGGACAAGGACATGGTCAGCTAGTGGCACAAATTTAATCTGAGTCTCCTTGTCTCCTTGCCCCTCATCCTCCCCCTCCTCTTCCTCCTCCTCCTCCTCTTCCTCTTCCACTTGTATCTATCTGTTGAAGTTTCTGATTGGTGTGTGATAAATTTTGACTCAGTGTTTCCTTTTGGGTACTCTTCCACTCTGAATTCTGAACTGAACTCTCTGAACTCTGAACTCTAAACTGTGCAGACTTGAGTGAACAATATTACTGTAAATGCTAGTGTTTTCTAAATGAGAAATGTAGAGATTTGTGTGTAGAGTTTTGCAGTAACAGTTCACCAAATCTGACTCATGTGTTAAAGCAGGGAAATAGTGTTTATAGTTCAGCAAGATGGGTGTTCTTTTTCAAAATTGGCATTCTGGTTTTGAAATTTTAGTTCCAAAGCCTGGTTAAAGTGTTTTAACAATCGAGAAAAACTGTAACAAAATATCAAAATCCAAGACATTAAGATGTTGTCTATTTAACACACAACACATTATAAATGTCTCTAAGCTTGTTAGGTCTACCATCATATACATAAATTTATATATTTTTGTTGTTGTTTTGTTTAGCAGGCCTGTAATTTTCAGTAAAAACAAATACCAATGCTGAATATCAAGTTTGTGCAACAATCAAAGTTTTAAATGAATAATTCAAGTGTATTTTCAGTGATGAAAACCTGCTGTTCAAAGACATGACAGCGTTTTCACTCACTGTCTTTAATTTTAACATGATTCACACATCTTACACTTCGTTTCACCCTGGTGAGTAAAATATAAACTGATGTGGCAATTCGGAAGGTGTCCTTTGAGGAAATGAGATGATGAGATTTTTTTTTGATTTTTGTTTTTGAAGCTCAATAGTTCTCTAAGCAGTTCTTGGAGGTTATTAGTCATTCGTTATGGTAATCTATGAAAAGTAGCAATGTAAGCACTATCTAGTTATAGTGTCTAGGTTGGGAAAGACCGAAGCAGTGAGGTATCCCAATCTGCCCATTTGTTTTCTTAATTCACCTGTTTCCATAGTAAAAAGTTATGAAGCTACTCAGCTGCCACATTAAATCAGAAGAAGACTTTATAAATGCAGGAAGATTGTGTTTTAATGATCCTTGATGACCTTCTAAAATCAAGTCACATGAAAAAGGTAAAAAAAGGGAAATGAGAATTAAGACAAACCGTCTTATAACCACTAAAGAATTGGGTGTGTGTTTATGTATGGGAGTATGTCTAGTGCGGGTAAAGAAATGTCATGAAGGAATCATGCAGACCACGGGTCTTTCACAAATTTCTTCATTTCTTCCATATTTGAAATGACTTCAATAATGACTCAGAACCAGAATGTTTACATTTTATTATCTTGTTAATGTGGTAACACACCTACTATTGAAAACTGTCACTATCACAAGGAATCTTATGAGGTGTTCATGAATAGCAGTATTATTATTATTTATTTTATTGTATTTTTTGTTTAAATTTGCCTTGTATCTTACCTAAAAAGCTGAACATTACTTAAAATGACTGCAAATTTACAAACAAATAAGTAGTTTGTAGTTACAATATGGTAATAAATATTAATAAAATATTACCTACAGTGACAGATTGATGTCTGTAGTGTAGTTTAGGTGATATTTAAACTGATCCCCTTGTGAGGGACCCTCTTCCAAAAATATAAATGCAGCAATATATTTTGAAGAAAGTCCTTTGTATGTGAGGAAAGAAACTGAAGAAACTTGTTATTTTTTATGTAAAATCATTTTCTAACTGTTTTTAAATTAATTTTAATTAAGTACATTTTTTAATCATTTTAAAAGTTTTAAAATTCCTTGTTTTATTTTTGTTATTTTTCTTCATGATTATTTTACTTTCTTTTATGTAAAGCACTTTGAATTACCATTGTGTACGAAATGTGCTATATAAATAAACTTGCCTTGCCTTGCCTTGAATAGAAATTAAATGTGACCCTGGCTGTGTTACTGTTTTCTACTTAAAAGGTAAAGAACATTCTGTGAAAATGTAACCTTGATATCTTTAATATTGACAGAGCAAGGCTATATCAAAAACTGAAATCATGTTGAAATTAATGGTTGAAATCAAACATTGATCCTAGTTATCTCATAATAAGGTTTTGAGACTTTAGCCTGGATTTCACAAACAGGGTCACAAATATTCTGTTTTTATATAGTTACTGTACTGAAGCCAGTTAAAAAAGACTTTGTATTTAATATTTTCTTTTCTAGCTACTATTAGAGTTATGGTAAATATATAGACCAGAATTATATTTATGCAGCACTTTTCACATTAAATATCAGTCCAGAAATGCTTCAGAACTTGCATTTTGCATTTTGTGGTGTATAGTGTGTGGTTATGTAAGTCATCACAATTCTTCTGAAATCCCTTGTAAAATTGACTAGCTGAAGTCATGAAGCTTTTATAAAATGACTTCAGAAGCAGTGTGGTGTTTCATCAACATAAGAGTCATGTTTGTTTCCAACTAGCAATACTCAGTGACTTATAAGTTATAACTCACTGAGTATTGCTAGTTGGAAACAGACATGACTCTTATGTTGATGAAACACCACAGTTATAAGTTATAACTACAAAACAATTTGGTGATTAAAAAAGAGAGGAATAAGCCATAAAACGTCATGGCCACCTGAAAAAGAGTTTGTTTTTACATTTGCTTCCTTCTCTTTTTGAGCAAACAAGGACATCTAAAGACAAAGATTTGAACGTAAGAAACTGCTCATAGAGAATGTCTGCATTAAAGGCAGGGTAGGTAATACATGTATAAACAACTTTCTTCCAAATTTGTTTAAACTTTCTATATATATCAATGCATAATTAAAATGTAAGTACTCTGATAAAAAGAGTATAAAAATCGAGTGACTCTAGACCGTTTAATCTGTATTAAACACAGCTCATTATTTCCATTTCTGGACGAAACATAGGATTGGCTTAGGCGACTGTCACTCTCTCGCAACCATGGCAACCACCCTTTTGCCACACATGACCTGCCCACTTGCGCGTGCACGTTTGATTTGAGGAAACAGCACGTTTGATTCAACAGGCACGGATCCTATAGGAATACCAAAACAATGGCAGAGAAACAGCAAGCAAAATTCACAGTACCAGCCTATGCAGTTAGTGAAGGCAAACCAGGCAAAAAAAGGAAGACAGTAACAGTACAAGAAAAGGCAATGACAAAAAGTCTTTGGATAAACAAAGAAATAAAAATCGGCGTGGCTTTCCAGCGATGGCGAGAACTGAAGGAACTCAAGGGGCTGAAAAGTGACTCCTTGATGGCTTTATTTCTGCTGGACAGGTAAATCTTTCTTTTTGTATTTTGATCATACATATTTTTTTCATGAAGCATGTGTCATTAGCACACGTAGCTGCGTAATATAGCTAACATAACATTACTTAGCGAGCTGTAGTAGAGGCTTTTGAAGGAGCCCAGAAGGGAGGGGGTGGAGTGAATGTAAATAATGAGCTGTCTTCAAAACAGTCGTGAGAGGTCTACAGTCACTCGATTTTTATACTTTCTTTTTCAGAGTACTTACATATTAATTATGTATTGATATATAAATAAAGTTTAAACAAATTTGGAAAAAAAGTTTTTTATACATTTTTTTACCTACCCTGCCTTTAACTGTAAGCCAACAATGACATCAACTATGAAAAACTATGTGTGTGTTGAAATACAGTAGACCTGGGACCATATTCACAAATCATTTTATCTTACAACTAAGTTCTCCTAAATAGCAGTAAAAGTTTTAAGCTAAGAGTTTTTTAACTATGCACACAGTGATTGGCTGTTTGTCTCTGTCAGAGATTTATTCATAGAAATATTGTATAGTGCATTATGTTGCTATATTCAAATAAAGGCTTAAAAAAGTTAATTTCCACATTCAAATAAAATATTTTAAAATGCAGGATACGTGTCACTAATTAAACAAGTATGTGTTCAGCTTAATGTCAGCCTCTTATATGTATGCTTTTCATAATTAGTGAATATGCATATAAACAGCCTTTTAATTAACAGAGTAGAATAATCATGGCTGATAGTAAAACATGCAAATGTAAAAAACAACAACAAGAAAGAAACAAACTGGATGCTAGAACAGTGGTTACTTCATGCCCAACTGGTTAATGAAATCAAGGACATAATCAAATAAAAATTTGGAGTTGGCATAACCTCCAAAACCTCAGAAAATACTTTTTTTAAAGGTCAATATTATCAAATGTTTCTAATATGTTTATGTTCCGAGGCAGATTGCCAGCAACAGCCATTTTAGGATAGTCTTGGTTTTATTGACTTACGAGTCCTCTTCACTACTCCTAACCTAGGAGCTAGTTTTAGAGCTAAAACACTTTGTGAAATACTCTTAGAGCAAAAGTTTAGGAGTCCTAAATTTGGCATTGACATGCCTATTATTTTTAAGATTTTCTCTTAAATTGGTGAGTTATGAGCTACTTTTAGCCCTAAGATGTTTTGTGAAATACAGTTTTTGTGAATAGTTCACATACATTTTGTGGGTAGTTCACACATGAAAATCCTATCATCATTGACTCACTCTCAAGTTGTTTTAATTCTATATGAGTTTTTTTCTCTTCTGTTAAACACAAAAGATGATATTTTTAAGAATGTGTGTAACCAAACAGTATCTAGTCCCCATTGACTTCCATATTATTTTTTTCATGGTATGGAAGACATTGGCTACCAGCAACAGTTCGATTACAAACATTCTTTGAAATAGAATCTTAAGTGTTCAACAGAAGAAAGAAACGCATGCAGGTTTGGAACATCTTAAGTAGGATCTTTATTAGGATTAAAATCACAAAAATCTGTCAAATTAATATATGGGGCCCCTTCCTTAAACATTTCTCTAATCATTTGTTTCTGTGAAGTGTTCTTTACGTTTGTCTTTCTGCATTTAAAGGTGGCTCCTAAATAGTTTTATAGGTGTATATTGTTACCAAGTAATGCATTGTTCTTAGGCTGGGCTTGGGGGTCTGATTATCTGTCTAGTGTTTTATCTTAATTTACTTTGGTTGATTGATTAAACCAATTGACTATTTTCCATCATATACATTAATTAAAATATGTACCATTGTGTATTCTGCAAAATAGTGTCTAAATACATTCTTTATCATCCAAATTATGTTTAATCATCACACATAAATAAATGTAAATACACTTACTGTAAAATGTTAAACACATAACTAATTCTGGAGTTTCCTATATGTATTTCATCATCAGGTTTAGATGATCAGGAGTGAAAAAGGAAGTGCTTGAGTGGTCGCCCCTCCCACTGTCATAGTATATAATAACTCTAAGCAGACTCTCTTTTACCCCTTCACTTCGTGTTCAGACCTCTGTTGTGCAGGATGGCTCAATCTTATGTGCGACTCGTGGAACTGTTAGGCTTTGAGAAAAGATTCTTCCCCAGCCAGCACTATGTGAGTTAGCTGCTCCAAAATTGTGAAAATACAGAAAACAAGTTTAGTTTTTTGAAGATTGTCCTTTTTTGCTATAAGATATGGTAAAATGGTTTCTTTTTTATTCCTTGTACTAAAGGTGTACATGCTCCTGGTTAAATGGAGTGATCAATCTGAAAAGCTGGTGTACAGGCGCTATCCAGAAGTCCACACATTTCATGTAAGACTGATTTTCTGTTCTCTACAATTGAAAGTGTAGTAGAGTTACATTTCCCTTTCCCTGTCTGTTTTCATTTGATTTCATCACTGCATGAATTTCCTGTACTGTATTTCTAGTATAATCCAGTTCTTTTTTATTTTTGCAGAAAACTTTGAAGGAAATGTTCCCTATTGAGGCAGGAGACATTGATGCAAAGGACAGAATCATTCCCAATTTACCAGGTAAAGGCTTTTGTGATTAAAGCACAGATCTTCAGCTCATTTGACCCATTTTTAGAAAGGACAACATGACATATCATAATGATTTACTAAGTTCTACAGACTTACGGCAAGCAATAAATGTGTCATCATAATGTGATAGTTTCATTTGTCAGAAAATACAGAAATAGGATTTGATTATCAATATTCCCATGAAAAGAGGAAACACCTGCTTTATGTCAAGCATATCAGATGTATCCGTTTATTTATTTATAGGTCATGAAAGGTGCCTCACACATAATTTTAAAACAGGTTTATTTGCATGTCATGCATTGAACTGTCTTTCTGTTTTTTTTTGAGTATGAGTTTCAGATCAGTTTTATGGGGCATAAGCTGTATTTTCTTTGGAACTTCCAGTATTTCAGGCAAGATAGCGCTATAGTAACCATGAGGTGAAAAGAGTGTGTGCAACGTGACCATACCACAGTGTTGAATTTCTCACACTGTAACATTAATTTGTGACTCAGTGTCTAGTACTGGTAGCTTATATAACATACAAAATATAATATAATATATAATATACAAGAGTTACAAAATGTGTCATATGCAGTGTACCCTAAATACCCATTTAAATGGCAAAATAAATGTTAGAATCAATAAGGCAAAAGAGTTTGTGCAACACGACAATACCATAGAGCTGGCTGTGTTAAGACAATATAAGTGAAACATTCCATCTGATGATCTGTAATTAAATCTCTCCCAGCTCCTAAATGGCTCGACAATCAGAAAACGACAGAGACGAGGCAGGTGACTCTCGCCGAATACTTTCGTTCTCTTCTCAACTTGCCTCCGAAGATCTCCCGCTGTCAAATTGTACTTGACTTCTTCAAAATGCGGCCTGAAGATGAAACTCCACCAGCACCACATCCGTAAGTCTGTCAGGTTAAAGTTAGCTGGAGCTGTGGCTAAGTGGTTATTCACATGCTCTTACGCTTTAAGCCATAGGTGGTTATGACTGTACGATGTTCACTGATAATGTCCCTGTTATAAATAAAAAAAAAAGCCATAAAATAATCAAATGTGAAATTTTGTTTACTTTTACCTTTCTATAGATACAAAAGAAATGAGACATTCATTATGTCCACAAACAGAGCACGGAGCAACACCACATCAGGTAAGATCAAATTCTACTTTGATACATATATGCCTGGTGCCATTTCCCGAAAGGTTATATAGCTGTGGTTCTTTTTGCAGAGATCACAGGGCCTATCATGCTTGAGAGCTACAGAGTGATTGCAGACTACAACAAGAGCTCAAAGCATGAGCTCTCGCTAAAGATGGGGGACATGGTGGACATTGTGGAAAAAAGCCCAAATGGTGAGCAGGATGTCAAATATGGCTGTACTTATATATTATTTTTTATGAGCACTTTTTATCCAAAATACAATGACATTTTAATTGTAAATGATGTACTATAATACAATTAGTATATACATTACTTTATATAAAGAAATTAATATTTTTATACTTATATAATCAGCAAGAAGAAAATTAATATCATCAAAAGTGACAGTTTTCAACAGTTTTCAACATAGGTTTAGAATAAAAAAATTGAATAAAAATTTTTTTTTAGATATGTCATTACAGTAATATATTTCACTTAAAAATATAATACTATTTATTTATCATTATTATTGTACTATATTTTTAATCAAATAAATACCTTAAAAAATTAAGAAATCTTATACCAACCCCAATCTTGTGAACAGTAGTGTATAACATATAATATATATGTTAAATGACTTGAATGAAATACTCACGTAGCTCTCTTCTCTCAAGGGAAAAGCAGATCTGAATTGTGATGTGATCTGATGTTTACAGGCTGGTGGTTTTGTCAGTGTGAGTCCAGGAGAGGCTGGGTGCCAGCTTCATATTTAGAGCCTCCAGATGGTGCAGATGAATCAGAGGAACCAGACCCTAATTATGCAGGTTAGTGTGTTTTGCCATGTTTACTGCCACTGATATGAGACCCAAAACACTATTTTGGGAGTGATTAATTATGCTGTTTGTACTGTACTGATGATATTTACCCACAACAGGAGAGCTCTACAGAACCACTAAAGGGTATAAAGCTGTTGAAGAGGATGAGCTGACTCTCGAGGCAGGAGAGACGATCGAGGTCATCCATAAACTTCTTGACGGGTGGTGGGTGGTCAGGTATGAGTCAGCCTCTCTAAATTTAACTTGCTGGTGTTTTTAAACAATCAAAATGTTTGCAGTCATTTGATGAGTCAAAACTGAATCAGATTCCCAAATGTCTTATACAGGAAAGGAGAAGATACAGGTTTCTACCCATCTATGTTCCTGTGCAGGACGGGAGAGAGGAAAGAGGTGGATGCTGAGAAGTATGTGGTCATAAGAGCAACACCACCACCCAGAAGGTAGAGCAATACGTCTTTGGTTGGTTGGTCATAATTTACAAAATATCAGATTAAAACTTAAATTTTTATTTTATTTTGGCCAACAGGTCTACCATACGCAATGCCAACAGCATCCATCCTAAGGGACTTCAGCGAATCAGTCAGGACACCTATCGAAGACAGAGTCGACGGTTCTTACAGCAGCGAGGAAGACTAAACTCCCAATCCAGGAATGTGACACCATCTCCACTGCAGGAGAGGAAGACAAACAGAGGTGTGCATTCTCCATAAAGAAACATACTGCCTCATAGTGGGATATAGCAGACAGATTAAAAAAAAGAAGATATTTATGCAAATATTTTTCTTCTTTATTATATTTTTTGCTTATATGTGAACGATAATATATCTAGCAATGATAATTGTGTACTGATTGCAGGTTTTACATTAATTCTATAATTACATTTACATAATTATTTCCTCACATAGTAACTGTTCCATTCGTCTCTTTATGTGGTTCTAACATTAATACATTGCCTGCCAAATATGTAGCTCTGGCTGACAAAGGTTTTGAAAAGATCAGTTTTACAGACCAGGATACTATTGTTATTATTTTTTGCTTAAAATGCATTTTGTTTGTGTTTATGTAGAGAATATCGTAAAATCAGGCTCTCCTCAAGCAGAAGATCTGAATAAAATTGTTCCAGTCATTCCTCCTCGGCCCAGTCCTCAGCTCATTCTGGAGCGCTGCACTGAGAACACATGCAAGAGAATCAGCTTCCATGAGGCCAGCTGAAGTGATGAAGCGTTTCATCTTGACTCGAATCTGTTACAAAATGATCACAGGCATTCAGATACTTGTTTATACAGAACTTGTTATAAGCTATGTGTTAGAGATTTTATTCGTGTAACGTTTATGTCAATCAGCTATATTCCAGTATGCATTTTTATAATTTGCTGTGCTTGTTACTATTCTGGATGTTTTTGTAAACAGTGACAAGTAAGTAAATAAATAATAGTTTACAAATCAAATGCATGGTGATATGATGTCAAGAAAAAGGTGCTGGGAGATGGTCAGTTGGCCTACATGATAAACATATTTATATGCTATAACTTCCTATTAAAAGTTACCATATGCCTATTACCAAAGATCCTGTCCAAAAACCCTCGGCAGTGCCATGGATCGTTTGGTACTTTGTGGCAATGTACTTTAGCTAAACTTTTCTTTGTGTACAGGAACAAAATGAATGAAAAACAGAATTGAAAACACAGGCCACGTCCTTCCCCTATATCGGTTACTTCGACGATTACTAGTGTGTGTGTGTGTGTGTGTGTGTGTACAAGAGGAGGCACAGTGGAAAGGGAAAAACAGCAGAGTAGAGACTATTTTAACCAGATTAAGAAAAGGACCCAGTGAGTAGTAAATAGTAAGCTTTATATGACAGGAAACACCCAACAGGACTTTGTGATCAGTGCCATATAGCTGGACGTGTATTAAAGAACATAATTTACTGGAATGCAGTAGGGACGGACACGGAATTAAATATTTGATTTGTGTTTTTGACTAAAACGGGACTAATATCAAGAATATGAAAAAACAAGATGCTGTTCATGGGAAGTAACTAGCTCTGGACCAGACGATGGCGGTAACGCAACACTAAAGGATGCAAGCTGCCGTTAAAACCAAAAGAAGAAGTAATAGTTCGTGTTTGTGTGTGTACGTCATGCGTCAGACGCCGTACGTCACAGTTCATACGGTGAGCTGTCATGGCTGCCTCCGTAGAAAACATGTCTGAGCGGCATAAAACACAGAGCAGACGAATTTCACATTATATTACTGTGTAGGTTTCATTTCAGCCGTCGAGCCAGTTTGGAGAGTCGCAGATATGCTCATGTGTTAATCATATTATGTGATACGAAGTATTGGAAGCGGTGTGTCAAATAAATTCTAGAGGATTTTTCGATCATTGAGTGTGAGTATTATTGAATTCACCTCCAAACAAAACAGAGTACAGAACACTTTAGTATCATATAGTAATACAATGAACTTTATATATTTCATATACATATATTAATTTACCATTGTGTTTACAAGGTGCACCATGATACCTGTAACCAAAAGTCATGTTAATATTACTTTGTAAATTTGATTACCATATATATGTATTTATTGTTTTTACATGCTTCTCCAAGGTACGTAAGATAATACTAGATATAGAACTACCATGATGAATGCTACCGTGCATAAATAAATAAAAAATAAATATAAAATCATGCTTATGCCATGGTATTTCATGTTAGTATTGGATTAATTTCATGAAAATTCAGCATTGGAATAAAGTATTTCAGAGTTTATGTTGGAATTTTGTGTTTTATGCAGGTGACTGTCATAATGGCATTAGTCAGCCTTCGATCCTGTGGCCGTCGTGGTTTTCAGCTGGGTCTCCATGCGTATGCAACCCGATCAGTTGGTACCCCAAAAAAGCGTGAGCAGCAAGATGACACCCCCGTGTTCCAGTATGTGGGGCAGCACAGGAAGCCCCAAGGGAAGGTGTTTGTGTGGGGCTTCAGCTACACTGGAGCTTTAGGGATCCCTAGCTTTGTAGTGCCAGACAGTGGAAGAAAAAAGCCCAGGAAGTACCAGCTCACACCTTACCGCCTGGATACTGAACAGAAGGTGATGTTCTACCCTAACTTAAACAAAAAAGTACCAAAAAATGCGAGAAATGTGATAAATATTTTATACACTGCCGTTCAAATGTTTAGGGTTGTTAATATTTATTTATTGTTTTGAAGAAGTCTTATATATTTGCATTTTTTTGTTACAAATACACTAAAAATAGCATTATTATGAAATATTATTACAAAGCTGAATTTTCAGCAGCCATTACTCCAGTCTTTAGTGTCACATGACCCTTAAGAAATTAATCTAATATGCTGTTTTTTAAAAACATTATTGAAGAATTGCTTAATATGTTTGCGGAAACCTTGATGTGTGTTATATAATTCTTTAATGAATAGAAAGTTCAAAAAGACATTTTAGATATTTGAAATCTTTTGTATCATTATAAATGTTTTTACTGCCACTCTTGATCAATATAATATGACCTAGCTGAAAAAAATGCCTTTTTTTATGGTCGTATATGTTATGTTTGCATTTTGGTAGATTTCCTCAGCAGCCTGTGGATATGGCTTCACCCTATTGGCATCTAATAGCAGAGATCTGACCAAATTGTGGGGCATGGGCCTTAACAAAGACTCCCAGCTGGGCTTTCAGCGTACTCAACATGACCGATGTAAGAAACCCCAAAATACCATTGCACTCTACTGTCAGTAACTCATGTGCCCATGGTAAAGCATTTCCAACAGTGGTTTGAAATAACTACCACATTAATTGCAAGGTACTTTAAAAAAACACTAGCAGTTTCATGACAGGTTTTTGTTGGGGAAGTAGGGTTGTTACAGTACCATTTCTTTCTTCTCTGTTCTTATCCGATGGTAGCTAATGTGAAAGTGTTCTTCAGCACTTCCTTTTGAACATGCCATGGGAAGATTCATGTAGTGGCTGTTAATGATCCATTCAGTTCCTCTTTAAAGGAATGAGCTGCAAACTGAATCTACTAATTAACAAGCAAGCTTTTCGTCAAGCACATTCCTAAATCAGCTGCTTTGTCTTGTGTTTGCAGATAAGAGTTACGACTATGTCCTGGAAGCGTCTCCGGTGTCTCTTCCGCTGGTGAACCCTCAGGAGACACGAGTGCTGCAGGTCTCATGTGGACGTGCTCACTCACTAGTGCTCACAGACTCTGAGGGAGGTCAGCAAACACTATAACCTTTCTGCCATGTATTGTCATTATAAAGCACCTTTCTGTAGCGCGAGGTGTTCTCAGTTGTATTTATAGGTGCTCGGATTCTATATAAAGTAAATCAATTTCAAATGCTGTAGTGTGATGAGTCCTTCATGTCTCTCTTTCTCTCTCATTAGTTTTCAGCATGGGTAATAATGCTTATGGGCAGTGTGGGAGGAAGATTGTGGAGGATGAAGTGTACAGGTTTGTCCATCGCCAGTATAAGTCCAGTATTTTTCACCAAAGGACATACCAAAGCATGATGGGGAAATGCTCTTTTTGTGGGTTTATGATTTGAGCAGTAACATTAGAGACAATACTATCAACTCAAATACTAACTTCCAAGAAGAGCATGATATGTACTCAGGTTTCATTTGCTAATAATCTTTCTGAGCATAAAGCTTAAGCTGCTTTTATTAAAATGTTATTAGAGAATGGTAATCCTTTTCTTCTGTTTCCTGCAGTGGTAGTCATGTTGTTCACAAGATTGAGGGCTTTGACAGTCGAGTCACCCAGGTATGTGATGACATACTGTACTTTAGCATGATACAGTATATTGATGGATTCATAGTTGATGGTAAATGCAACAAAATCAACATCTAAATACATATCTTACAGACCTAAGATTCTTATTAGTTCTAATAATTCCTAATCTAGTTTTCTACTCGCATTCTTTTGATGGAAACTCACAGGTATAAAATTTAAAGTCCTCTTGTGTCTTTTCAACCCAAAATCAAAAGAAATAATCACCCTATAAAAATGTGGGGTTTATATTGAAACACAATTAAGCAGTTTCAACTAGATAATAAATGTTTCTTGAATAGCAAGGCAGCATATTAAAATGATTTCTGAAGCATCATGTGACACTGAAGAATTAAGTAATAGCTGCTAAAAAAATATAGCTTTGCCATCATAGAAAAAAATAAAACAATGTTAAATATATTATTAAATTAGAAAACAGCTTTTTTATAATGTAGTATTCCACAATTTTATTAATGCAGCATTTATGTACATAAGACTCTTCTTTCAGAAACTTTTGAATGGCAGTATTCATTAAATAATATTTTACATAAAGACTATAAAAACTGGTTTATGGACCATTAAGATTTCTGTGCATTGTGACTCCTACTCAAATATTGAAAATAGAAATGTGATCATTATTATAAAAAAAAAAAATGGTATTAAAATTGTAAAGTACATTTGTCAAAAAACATTTGATAGTGTACCATATCATACATTTTGTGTAACATTTATTGATTTATTATTTTGTGTAAGAAAATGAACATGATGACTTATGAGTTGATTACATGAATTTCCAAGCATTAGGATAATGAGGATTTGGGGTTAAATGTGTTTAGTTACTTAAAGGGGGGGGTTGATTGCGATTTTCACTTTTTTAATGTTAGTGTGTAATGTTGATGTTTGAGAATAAACAATATCTGCAAAATTGCAGCGCTGAAAGTTCAATGCAAACGGAGATATCATCTTTTAAAATTCTGGCCGTTTAATGCATACAAAAACAGCTGGTAAGGGACTACAACTAGCTTCTTCCCGGGTCTGTTACATCACAAACCCAGATAAACCCTGCCCCCGGGAACACGCAACAAAGGAGGTGAGGCCATGTTGTGCTGCTGTGGAGAAGAGGAAGAGAAAACTAGGGGTGCACGTAAAAATCTGTGCATATGAATCGCGATTCTGTCTTCTAATGGATTCCAATTTCTCAAGTTTAAAACTAGTGTTCTAAAGCAGCGGTTCTCAGTCCTGTTCCTCACGTCGCCCTGTCTGCATCTCTCTCTCTTTCAGATTGTCAGATCAGCTCCAACAAACTGTTCATTTATACACTTATTTTCACAAAGCAATGAGAAGCGTTATACATGGATGCACGTACGGTTGCTGTGCTGTATTAAAGCTTTAATCAGAATAAAACCATATATTAAAAGCTATATATTTCATCTGTCCTGCTCCTCTCGTCCTGTAGGTGGCTTGTGGGCAGGATCACAGTCTGTTTCTTACAGACAGAGGCTCAGTGTATGCCTGTGGGTGGGGTGCAGATGGACAAACAGGTTCGTTTCACCATCTATCTGTCATTGTCTC
Source organism: Carassius carassius (assembly GCF_963082965.1). NCBI lineage: Eukaryota > Metazoa > Chordata > Actinopteri > Cypriniformes > Cyprinidae > Carassius > Carassius carassius. The sequence goes on along the minus strand of NC_081759.1, from coordinate 17,968,652 downwards.
TTTTCTTTTAGACCCTCTTTTTGTTCCACTCCATTATGAAACCCTCCTCTAGGCATTTTCCCAAAATTGTATCCAGACAACAGTCGGTGACTCACGGCTCTTACTTGTACACTTCAGACCATGTGACCCTTCCCTCAGGATTAATGTCTCTGGTATGTATTTTAAGGCCTGGGCCATCACAACAAGGCCTCCTGTCCGGTACCCATCGGAGGAGATCTGGCTGGGGTCAAAGTTCAGCAGGTGGCCACATATGGAGACTGTAGTTTGGCCGTGTCCACAGACGGGCAGGTTTTTGGTTGGGGAAACTCGGAGTACCTGCAGCTTGCCTCTGTCACTGAGGCCACACAGGTAAAGAGCACAACTGGCAAACAGATACCAGTGATTGTTCACCGTCATAGAAGTAACACTTAAGGAGTTTCATATGTAAAATATAGTCAAAGTGCAACAATGACAGGCTGAGCAGCTCATTTGCAAAGTCTGATTTTCAGATTAGCTCTCCACGGCTGCTGGCCCTGAGGGGTGTGGGTCAAGTCAGACAGGCGGCATGTGGAGGAACACAGGTGGCTGTGCTGAATGGTAAGATTACACTCTTATTCAGTGTTATTGTTTCCTGGAACAATTCAGTGCACTTAAAAAAAAAAAAAAGACCTAAAATACTATGGTGCTCTCTGAAGTACAATGTAAATTGTTCCTGAATATGGTAAATAGCACAATTAAATATTTTAAGCACTTTGACTAAAAAAAATGATAAATGTTGCCATAGCTAAACCAATACAAATTAATATTTTATTTCAATTGATGAAAATGTTTAGTTCTGTTTGTTGTTAACAATAGTAACCCTGATGCTATATAATATAATGTGCTAGGTTTTGCCGCCTTATAGTTTGTTTCGCAAACTTTGTAAGTTGATTAAAAGCTAATTATTTAAATCATAAATGTATCAAATTTTAAAATAAAAACAGGTCAAAACACTTTTTAAAAGAAGCTGAAATATTATGTATTTCATCTGCTAAATGAATAAATGTAAATTATTAAAAAGAAAAAAAATCTCAGGGGATGAATTAAGTATATCTTTTTAAAATATTTTCAAGGGGATAAGCTTAAACCTGGTTTATTTTAGCTTTTAATTTTTAAGTTTAGTTTATATAAATTTAAATAAAATCAATACAGTAATATGAGGTAATATTCAAACCTAGGGTTAATACCTGATACCATAAACAATCATTGTACTTAAGTGCATTACCAACTGTGTATGTGTGTATATATATATGAATTAATATTTTATATGCATATTTTATAGATAAAGTGGTACCATGAATTGTCATTATCATAATTGAAAATGCTCAATGGATTTTAATATTTGAATGCACAATTGTTGAACCAGCTGTACTGGATACTGTTGAAAATCGTGAATTGTTGCTTTGAATTATCTTTTCTTAGCAATGCTTATGTAACAAATTAAATAACTTAATCTCTGTAGAGGAAGGAGAAGTGTTTGTTTGGGGTTTTGGAATCCTGGGAAAAGGCCCGAAACTTTCCGAGTCTGCTATCCCAGAAAGAGTGCCAGCCACGTTTTTTGGGAGGTCAGAGTTCAACCCTACAGTGAAGGTCTCGTCCATCCGCTGTGGACTCAATCACTTTGCAGCTATCACAGGTAATCTACAGTCAAAACGTTATTGACTATGATTATTATTATTATGAGGTTCTCCTGAAGTGATTTTAAATGTACTCTCATGCAGGATACTGTTAAATGTTCTTTCTCCTAAAAACACCTGCTACAAATGCTTTCATAACCATGGTGGTATTAAATCCAGTCTGGTCCCTGGCTAACATCCACGTAAATAGTAGGCTGAGTTATTTGCTACATGAATATTGTTTTCAGATCGAGGTGAGCTGTTTGTTTGGGGTAAGAATGTGAGAGGATGTCTCGGCATTGGAAAACACGATGACCAGTATTTTCCATGGAGGGTAAGAAACCAAAAACATTGCATTCTTTCTTTTAACACGAAGTGTTAGTTGCCAGTTGAATTTTTGACCAAAATTATTACATAAAATGCTGTTTAATTATTCTTATGAATCACAGCTAATCACAAAGATTGAAATTTACTTAGAAAATCTCCCAATGAACATAATTTCAACTCATTGCATGAGGTGAAAACTTTGAATATTGAATATTTATACTTTTTGTTAATTGTAGTAAATTAAAATGTTAAATTAACAGAACAATATGCAGTAGATATTAGTTGTTAATCTGTTTTCTTTATGCCAATGCTCGTCATTTGTTTTAGGTGACCGTGCCAGGCCATGTGACGGATGTTGCATGTGGTGTTGACCACATGGTGGCGCTGGTCAGATCAATCATATGAGACTGTCAAGGCAAATTCGTACTATTATTTCAGGCACTTCAGCGAACACCATCAGAATGCCACGTTTCATTATTTCTCCAGAACCTTTGGACTTGTTACAGGCCTTCACTCAGGAGTCTTCCTGTCTCTGCATCAAGCCTTTAAGGCCTTACTTAAGGTAACAAGGAAATGTGACACCTCCTCTGCTGTTGACAGTGCTGACCTCAAAAATAGACATGAGTCTAACTGCTAAATAACTCAAGACCTCTTAATGAGTCTTATGTTGGCTACTTGGACATTTTGGAAGTTTGCTCTAAATAATCAATTGTCATCACCTGAGGTGGACACCGTGTGTTCAAACTGCTGTTTCAATATCTGCTTGTCTTGTTTAAAATCACACTGAATGAAAAAAAATGTGATATAAAAAACTGTACATTTACGTGAAAAGTATATTTAAATTAAAATGCATCTGGCTTTACTGTGCTGTGAGAGGTTTTTGGCAAAGCACTTCCCATCTTTTTAAAACAGTTACAATTTTTTTCTATCAATGCATTTGTTATTACTGGATAAGAAACAACCTATATGTGACCCTGGACTACAAAAAGTCTTAAGTTATGCGAGTATATTTGTAGCAATAGCCAACAAAATGTCAATTTTTTTTATGCCAAAAATCATTAGGATATTAAGATCTTGTTCCATGAAAAAACATTAAAGGTGATTTTCTTAATATTTAGATTTTTTGTACCCTCAGGTTCCAAATTTTCTAAATATTGTCCTCTCCTAACAAACCATACATCAATGGAAAGCTTGTTTAATCAGCTTTCAGATGATGTATAAATCTCAATTTCAAAAATAGTACCCTTATGACTGGTTTTATAGTTCAGGGTCATATAGAATAGATGGATGGATCACATATATTATAGAATAAAATAGTTAAAAACTTTGATTTATACATTTGCTAAATAACTGTCTCAAAAGAACAATGAGTGTGGCTTGCCAGTTTTGTTAATTGAGCAAGTACTAGATGATTCAATATTTTAGAGCATAACCGATTAAATAAAAATAAAAAATATTCTAAAGGATGGTTGTTTTTCAGGCCTAAAAAAAATAAATTTATATTATATATAAATTAATTGCTTTTAGGTGGGTGCAAAAATGTATAAATATAAACGAGAAGCAACTTATAAGGGATCATTTTAAAAGTATGCTTTTGGAGGCCTTAAATGAAGACCTAAAAAAGTACACTTCAGGGACAGAACATAAAATATTAAATTGAAGCTCTTGTATCCTTCAATTTCAAGTACATGCTATATTTGTACCAAACTCTACTGAGAGATCACATAAGATTATAATACCAATTATAAAGCAGTATACATTCTGAGGTGCAAATGTGCAAATATAAAGGGACAGTTTCTGACCTACAGAAAGTAGGACAAAGAAAAAGAGGTAAATAATTTTTTTTTTTTAGTAATAAAGTCATGACCTTTTCTGGTGTCTAAGCTGGTTTAATCAACAATTTGTCCAAATCAATCATTTGTATGGGTAGTTAGAAGTAGCTTCATCAAATATCATCCCACAGAAATCATTTGTAAATCACAAATATGACTAAATATCTTCATAAACTTCTAGATAACAAATCCTCAATTGGCACATGGTCTAGCAGTCACATGGTGTAAACCCTCACTGTATGCTTAAGAAATATGGTTCAGACAGTTAACGATTGAAAATCAAATCGAAGCTCAAAAATATATTGAACAAACAGGTCACCCATTCTTAACACTGAAAAATATATGGTTTCTGCAAATTTCTGCTTAGGAGCTGATAGAAGAAAAGCTTACGGAAAAAAGACACCAATACTTGTGTAAAGAGCAACAAATGACCCCTTCAAAGAGAGACTCCTTCAAAGGGGAAGATACTCATCCCCGGTATTTCACATCAGAAGAGTAAGATCTGTAAGATAGACCTTAAATAAAGTGCAGACAAGGGGAGCTTGTAGGCCTAAACTAACATCAGTGTCTGTGACAGCTGACTTTAACTAACATTCAACAAATGACAGGTTTCCCCTAACAGTTCCTCTGTGAATGAAGAGACAGCTTTGCAAAACATTCGAAAGAGCGAGTAGTGGTGAAGACTAGAGACATTTCACCCGATCGCAAGCATGTGACGGCTCTAGGGCAGTAATAAAAAGCGACGTCCTCATTGGAACGATTTTAAAATCAAAATACAGTAAACTGCACGATTCATGTACTTGTCTGTGTATATACCCTAAACAAGTGTGTGTCCTTGATTCCAATCTCTGTGCAACTCTGTTCACTGCCAACTCGGCCGAGTGGACAGAAAAACCATTGATTGTACTCTAAAGGCAAAAGCAACAACAACAACAACTAATTCATTACCCAGCCTCTTGGCATTGAAAAGTGAATATAGGATTAAGGCGAGGGGAAAGAAACAAAAGCTCTAAACAAAAACGTGAAAAGCTTCTTTCAAAGACTGAACTTGTGACTGGACCATGTTGTCGAAATTAAAACAACAACAACCCTGAACCATCAAATTGCATCCCAAAAACATCACGTTTTTAGACAAGGAGCCTGTTTATGCCCCATGCCTTGGCACTGCAAGGGAAAACAAGAAGTGGGGCAGGAAAAAGTAAATAAATCTCAAGAAACATTGGAGTACATTCTGTGTCCTCAAGGAGGAGGACCTGCCACTAATACATAATGGTTATTTGCCATGTCTTAAGAATTGGTAGCGAAAGTCCAGGCCCTGTTGCCATGGTAAAATGATGTGCGGAGGAGGAGTGGATAAGAGGAAGAGGGTGGGGGAGAAAGAAGAGAACAGAAGAAAAACACTGGTTCCACACCACTGCAGGCTCCCTGTAGAGTTGGGTGGGGATAAGGGTTTTCTTTTTTGCAAGAAATGGACACGAAGTGATGCTGTTGCTTCTAATACTGACTGCAAGATTAGAGCCCCCCACCCCCCCACTTATTCATTCCCCTTCTGTCAGATACTCCTCCCAGAAGCAGTCCTCAAGTAAGCTCTTGGCACTTTTAAGAGTTTGACATAAGAAATCGAAATGTTTTCTGGGACGCGGGACGCCTAGGCAATCGTAGAGTCTCATTGTCCTGTGCTCTCATTGGTCCTCAAGGCTCCGATCACACTCTGGATGTTCTCCTCAGGCACCTGAATGGGCACAAGATGTTGCTGGTGTTAAACTTCACCTTTGCTAGCTGAATATTTAGTGACAGGGAAGTAGTGGGTGCTCAAACTCACCAGAGCATGATCGAACTTGAAGGTACTGATATAGTAGGCTGGAATGTCAGCGGTCGCCAGCGGTTCAGATATCTGAGCCACAATGCCACATTCATCTGATGGAAGATAAACGACTTAGAAATTCAGCTACCAAAACATTCAAATGCCCATTAAGAAGCAGTCACATTTACTGTTTGGTGAATTTTCATGGGTAAAATCCAGTCATAGAAACACATGCGATAGGGAATTTCACACAAGTTTTTTTGTTTTTGTTTTTTTAAGCACGTTTCTAAGGTGTTCTGGGTGGTTGCTTACTGACCCAAGTCAAAACAACCAACCCCCAAATTCTAGTCCCTTGATACCGAGGAGATTCTCATTGTCATCTGAACTCACCAAACCCTAAGGGTTGTCCTCCGATGCGGACCATTTTCCAAAGCTCTCCTGAAGCACTAGTGAAGAGGACATTGTTTGGAAACCTGACAAGAAAAGAGCAGCATGTAAACCACATGCAGTGATGACAACAATGATTTTTTTTAATTGGGCAAGTTCTATTTTAGCCACACACACAAAGACATGGTGATTCAGCAGGCTTCAAGCTAAAAGACTGGTAAGCGCAAAGACAAAGAAATCCACTTTACAATCCAAGCAGGTCCAATATTGCAGTGTATATACAAAATGAATGTTTCAGTTCCTTAAAGTCAACATGAAATTACATTAAGCCATTTTTTTCTGTTTTCCTTAAAATGAAAATTGTCCTCGATTACTCACCTTCATGTCATTCCAAACCCATAAGACATTCATTTATCCTTAAAACCCAAATGAAGATATTTTAAATTAAAGCCAAGAGATGCTTCAAAATGTTTGTAGAGATAGTAAAAGTAATCCATATGTATTAATCAGTTTGATTCAGTCTTCTGAAGAGACAGGATGACTTTATATGGTCACAGATTTAATTTTGGCATTTATTCCTAGAAAATAATATTGATCAATTTGTAATGACATGAGGGTGTGTAAATAATGAGAATTTTAATTTTTGATTGAACTATCCCTTTATGTGATATTTCCATGTGAACAACGAAAAAGATTTTATGAATTGGGAATTATTTAGAAAAATGTGTGCATAATACAAGTGTTACAGGTGGCTGGAAGAAATATGTTGGAAAATAATAGTAGAGTATATTTATACAAAAACAAACCCTTTCTCCTTTTGTATTAGCATGCACTGCTGATTAATGCACAAGACCAGGGATGTGTATTAGGATGAATTGTGTTTTCATGTTGACATTAATAAAGTGTAACTTGCAGGTGGTCTAACCTCCGAGTGGTTTGCTCATCCATAACTAGAGAGATGTAGCCCTCGATCAGCGAGAAGGAGAAAAAGCGAATGTGTCCAGAATCCTCACTCTGCCCCCCGGTCTCTTTTGCTCTGTAAGGAAGCGTAGCAGAGATTTTTGGTATAACACAAGCTTCATTAGAGTTCAACTCAGCTGATGCTTTCACAAGGAATAGTGAAAATGGGAGGGGGAGGAGTATGATAAAGGGCAACTCTGATCAGATCTTTCCCTTTAACTGTTGGCCTGATGCCACTGTCTGAGTGGTAAACAAATTCAGCCACTATAAGGAAGAGCAAAACATTACAAATACACACTGCTCATATTGTTTCCAGTTTTTTCTCCCCTGTGATCACATAATGCATTCCCTTCAGCGACCTGTGTATATTATCATCATTCTCTAATAGATCTGACAGATGGCTCTCGGTTACTGCCATATGTAAGCCAGGAGGAGAGGCCCGCACGGAGCTCTTACCCTCCCGAGTAGAACATGACGTCCATGAGCAGTGTGGCCACCGAGGGCAGCGTGTCGGGGTCCAGGCTGGTAACGCAGAACATGTTACTGGGGCTGGAGAGTGGATGAATGATCGGCCGAGGGACTGAGGAGAAGAAAAAGAGAGTTGATAATGTTCGCAAACTGTAAACACAAACATTGCTGGTGTGTCAGTTAGGATGTTTCATGAAGGAAAGATATATATGTATTTATTGACACAGGAGTCAATATAATGCCGCATATATACGCAAAAAAAATTGATTTTTGCAAACGAAAATTAAAGTATTGGGAGAAAAAAAAAACCCGAAGTTTTGCAAACAAAAATAAAGAATTGCAATACATAAATGAAACCGCGCGAAAGCAATGATTTTGCAATACATATTTTCCATGGTCATATCTATTAATTTATTTGCAATGCTGCTTTTTTTTTGTTTGTCAGTCTAGTTTGAGCTTGCAATGCCGTTTTCCCTTTGCGCTTCACTTTTCTGCGCGTCTCGCTTTGTGGCACTGTTTTGATGTGGGGGCGGAGCCAAGGGACGGGGGCGTGTACAACATGCCTCCCTGGAAGTGACATCATCGGCGCGAGACTCAGCTCACTGATCCGGTACGGCTTGCGATTGGATCGTTTCTATTTATTCAATAGCATAAAAACATGCATGTTTTCTATTATTTACTTTATTAACAAATGTATGTGTGTATTAGCATTGTTTGCTCAAGTTAAAGAAGTTGTTACCATGAACATCTGCTGTTTATTTCTCTCGATGTGCACACTTTTATAGCATTAAAATGTGTATTGTTTCATTTGGTTAACTGCATGTGTATTAACAGTGTTGGTTTAAAATCTCTTAACTTGTGGGAGGACGCCAGCGCACAGAAGCTTTTTTTGAAACAATACACATTTAAATGCTATAAAATGTGCACATTGAGAGAAATGAACAGCAGATGTTCATGGTAACAACTTCTTTAACTTGAGCAAACACTTCTAATACACACATACATTTGTTAATAAATTAAATAATAGAAAACATGCATGTTTTAATGCTATTGATTGAATAAAAAGAAACGATCCAATCGCAAGCCGTACCCGGATCAGTGAGCTGAGTCACGCGCCGATGATGTCACTTCCAGGGAGGCATGTTGTACACGCCCCCGTCCCTTGGCTCCACCCCCACATCAAACCAGTGCCACAAAGCGAGACGCGCAGAAAAGTGAAGCGCAAAGGGAAAACGGCATCGCAAGCTCAAACTAGACTGACACACACAAAAAAAAGCAGCGTTGCAAATAAATTAATAGATATGACCATGGAAAATATGTATTGCAAAACAGCTTTCGTGCCGTTTCATTTATGTATTGCAATTCTTTATTTTTGTTTGCAAAACTTTGTTTTTTTTTCTCCCAGTACTATTTTCTTTTGCAATTCTTTATTTTCGTTTGCAAAACTTTTTTTTTTTTTGCGTATATATGCGGCATTATTTTGACTCCATAAAAATGTTATATAAATAATGTTGTGAACAGGACAAGAGCTTAGCGAAGTTCTTCCATGAAATCTATTTAGTCTTTGTTATTTACCAAAGGTCATGTCAGTGTTGATGGAGATGCCATTCAGTCAACATGGCATTCAATTTACAACCATATTACTACTGCAATGTTATATTTCTGAGAGAAATCGTGGGAGGACATAATTGAAAATAGTCAGATTTAATCATCAAGAATTGACTGGATCATGAAAAATGGCGATAATCTTTTATTTATTTATTTATACCTTTATACCTTTATTTAACCAGGTTAATCGGTTGAGAACAAGTTGCAACCGCTACCTGTCAATTAAATTGAATTCCAAACCATTCAATCTTACAAAAGCCAGATCTGAATGGGGGTTTGCGGTTAACGTATAATACCAGGAACATTATTATAAGCACTCAATTGATTTACCAGTTTAAAGGGATAGTTCACCCAAAAATAGAAATTCTGTCATTATTTACTCCCCCCTCAAGTCCTTCGTTCATCTTCGGAACACAAATTAGGATGAAATCCGAGAGCTTTCTGACCCTACATAGACAGCAATGCAACGGACACATTCAAGGCCTAGAAAGGTAGTAAGGACATGGTTAAAGGGATACTCCACCCCAAAATGAAAATTTCGCCATTAATCATTTACCCCCATGTCGTTCCAAACCCGTAAAAGCTTAATTCAGCTTCCAAACACAATTTAAGGGTGCTTTCTAGTTCGGTTCATTTGGTCCGAACCAGGGGCAAAAAATTATACTTTATAGCATTTTTCAGCTTTTTTTGGTTCCTTTTCACACCACACTGATAGCTTTGACCCGAACCAGTTGAAACAAACCAAAATGCAGTCACATGACAACATCCACATCACTCATTGGCAATGACGTGTTTCCTAAACTGCTTTTTGATTGGTCAGAATTTACGTGTGAGAAAATACCAACATAAGAGGAAAAGCCAGCAAACAACAACTATGGAGAGACGACTGCGCGGGCTGGTTTTGACCCCGGCCATAATCTAGTATATAGTTTGTATTGACTACGGCAGCTGGTTTAGTCCAAAAATGATCAGTACTTTTTGCAGTTGGGTCTGTTCGAGGTCGGATCACGTTCTCACCACAAACGAACCGCTCCAGAGTTAGTTTGAAAGCGTACCGAGACAACCTTTTCAAGCAGGTCTCGGTATGCTTGTTTGGTCCGCCTTTGGTGTGCACCCGAGTGCGATTGCTGCTTTCACACCTGCCCAAACGAACCACACCAAAGGGGGAAACGAACTCTGGTACGATTCAACCGAACTAAATAAATATCTTAAATTGTGTTCCAAGGATGAACAAAGTTTTTATGGGTTTGGAACAACATGGGGGTAAGTGATTAATGACAAAATTTTCATTTTAGAGTAAAGTATCCATTTAAAATAATCCATGTTACATCAGAGATTCAATGTTGCGGTCTATGGAGGTTCAGAAAGCTCTCAGATTTCATCAAAAAAATATCTTAATTTGTGTTCTGAAGATGAACGAAGGACTTTTGGGTTTGGAACAAAATAAGGATGAGTAATTATTGACAATTTTTATTTTTGGGTGAACTATCCCTTCAAGTTGTTACTGCAAATGCACAAAATGCCTTGTGTCGACACACCCTCAGAATAACGACAGATGATTACCCAGTTTAGGCTTGACAAAACCATTGGTGACCCCGGTACTGTTGGCAGCAACTGTTTCTCCGTTGACAACCCTCAGGAGAGTGAATTCTGAAGACAGCGTGTGCATGACCAT